>NW_018020947.1:0-51127 GCF_002006095.1 Pseudomyrmex gracilis | reverse complement strand
AGCGGGGGATATATTGAGTGAATATATTATTTATGGCCTTACAAACAATGGAGCTAAACAAATTTTGTAAATCTTTTCATTGTAGCAATAAAACATATTTAGAAAAACATATATAATTTGTCCGGATTTTGGCGCCGCACCCTGTATATATTGTGACGCGCACTCCGCCTTAGGATCTTTTAGCAAAGGTGCCGCACATCTTCGGCACGTTTATTCCGTTAAAAAAAAAACTAAATTTGTACTCACCTCATTCTAAAGTTGGGCGCCAGGCGTGCTTTTACACGTCAAACTCAAAAATCTTACTTTTGCAGTACGAATCTCGACAAGAATTTAAACGTGACGGAAAGGTCACTCGGCAGCTCAGTTCTTGTAATAATAACGGAGAGGTGTGGGCTTAGGAAGCAGTGTTTAATAAATAATGGTAAAGAAACTTGTTCGTTTAAGTTGATAAAAATATAATCTGAATAAAAATGAGTTTCCAGTATCACCGAGTATCGGCAGTACAGTGTAACAAATCAACAAAACAAAAAAAAACATAAAGACAAATATAAAAAGAATTACCGTAAAGTACGCGTGAATAAAATTAAATGTGTGGCGTGTCGTTGGTCGGGAACTAATTAAAACGGGGTCGTATTCGTTCTTTATTTCCGCTCACGACTGTGTGCCCGGGTTTTCTTATATTTTGTCCAGCGAGGAAAACTACGGGATGTTATTCATGCAGCGGAATGCGCTGCCGCAGAACGATAGATAAGGCGCACAGGTAACGCGCGTTCTTTGTTTAGTGCGAGCCGGGCTCTCTATGACGCAAGGTCGCGATCCGACAGTCACAGATTTCGGCACGATTCGTAATTGCACTCTTAATATGCCGTATAAAATAAACAGATAGTATTCCGTATTTTTAAATTACACGCTCGAAGACAATACTAACATATAGATGCGGCACAAAGATACGATACAATCAAATAAAAAAGAAATTAAAATATTACGTGCACGAGTAACGAGGGGGATTTCGCCCAGATTGTTGTGACTGCGGTACGACGAGAGAGCAGCTAAGACGAGGTTTTACAGCAGTAAACACGATTTCAATTTTTATCGTACAAAATAATTTTACAAAAAAAGTGACGCAAATGTCCCTCTCCGATTTTGATGAGCTTTGAATATGTTGTAAAGTAGCTAAAAATAAGAGACCCGTATTTTTTTATGTGCTTTCTTGCACGTTTAGGAAGTGATACACCCCTTCGAGAAAAAAACCGGTTTTTTTTTTTTTATGCCAGTATCATCAAAACGGTAAGAGATATAAAAAACTGTTTCAAATAAAAGTTGCATAGTATTTTATAGGCTTTCCAACCGCGTAGTTGGATTTATTTTTCATTCAACATTTTTTTATTTACCCCCACCCGTCATTTTTTTTTTCAATTTTCAAAATTTTTGTAAGGAACAATTGAAGCATTTTTTACGCTGAATTCAACCATATATAATTTTCTTACGTTTCAAAATCGCATCTTTCAGAAATAAACCATCAATATCGTATTATATGCGTCGCGCTGCATGACTTATCATTTATATCGCGCTTTAATTATAATAGGCGATACAAACATTAAAGAATGAAAATAGTCACGTCGTGACGTATTGAATAAAGTTTTAATCACAGAGCAAAGAGTAAAGTTTAAAAGTTTAAAAGTTGCTAAGACATCTCTTCCACTGATGCTTTACACTTTTAATTTATTTAACAGAGATTAATTTTATATAATATTGAATACATATAAATTAGTACTATTATTTTTAAATATAACTCTAGCTTTTACGATTTTATAAGATATCCAAACATACTAATTACATACACACTCACACGTGTTGTGCCGGAATTACTAAGTTGTGAAATAGTGTTTACGATGTAAGTATTATTATTATTCTTTCGGGTTGCGAAACAATTGTTACTTTTCTTGTAAAAATATATTTAGCTAACACACTCTGTTTTTCTAAAAGATAAGTAGTTTTAAGCACGTATTGCTTAATCAGCAGGAACCCGTTGTGAAACTAAAAGCACAACAAATTTTGTTTCACGTAAAAAATAAAAAAAATGATAATTTGAAAAATAAATAAATGGAAGTGTTACAATTTAATTTAAAGTGCAATTTATGTTTGTTCTTCAATATTAATTACTACAAATAATTTAAATTAATTACAGATTCTAATCAATAGGAAAAACATTCCTTTTTGTGTTTATTGTGTTTTTAGATTTTGTAACTGTAAAGTGGATGTACTGTAGGTGTGTGTGTAATAAAACAATTAAAACTCTAGTTTCAAGAACATACAACATAATATATAACTTTAACATATAATATTTAACTATTACATAATATAGTAACATAAACATATATTCAAAAGTTAACATGTATAGAAAAAACATATATTAAAAATATTAAGTAAATTTATGGATATACATAAGTATCACAAAGGTGATGTTCATGAAAGAAATAATTTATGCAAAGCGATTTTTTGCACCATGCGCAAATAATTATTGCAGTTGAGCCACAACTATCACATGTCGATTTTAACTGATTTTTGAAACAATATTCTACTGGTGTTTCAAATTCTTCCGGTTAATTTTCCACCGCTTTTATACCATGCGTATCGAAATAAATTTCTAAATCTAGGCGATGAAAACTAACCATGAGTTAATGATTGTAATTTTAAAATATTGTTTCTTGCGTGAAGATTTATTTTTAGATCCAAAAGCATTACAATATCTGAAAAGTGTTTAATGAAATTTTTCCACAAACGAAAACCATATACATTTAATGGTTGTATGTTTCCTGTTGTTCTAGCCGGTATAATTAATAGAATTATAGTTTCTGTAAATTCTAATTTAGTTTCTTGTATAATATTTGGACAATGACCAGTCCATGAATCTAATGGTAAAACGGACTTTGGTCCTACGTTTGGAAAAAATACGTTTTGCAACCAAATTTTAAAATGATCTGACGTTAATTTTCCGGATTTCAAAGCTCTAACAAAAATATTAGGTGTCCTGAACATTGTTACTTGCACTCTAGGACCAAATGTTCCACTCACTTCTTTCAATACAATAAAAAGAGGCGATAATAACATATCATCGGCTAAAACAGTTGGTTGTATAGTATAGCTATACGTAATTGCCGTTTTAGATTGTACTACAGACTCAATTCTTTTTGTTCCTTTATATGCTAATGTACGACCGGCATGCAATTCTAACTGGAATCCGCTTTGATCACTGTTGTAGATATTTTCTGCTCCATATTGAGTTATTTGATATTTAACGTTTTCAATAAATGAATTACACTTTTCATCAAGCTCGACGTTTGCTAGTATAGATTTTTTTGTTACAAATTTTGTTATTTTACGAGATACAATATTATGTATTACTTTGAATGTTTGTATCCAACGCATCGACGCTTTGAATCCCGGTACATTTAAATCTTCTTGTGCTTGAACAGCCCATCGTGCTAAATCAATGTCGTCAATAATTATTCCTTTTTCAAGAGCTATATTACAATTATTTAATATATATCTTGAAAGTTGTTTTAAGTTGTGGTATCTACTGCCACCTTCATTTACTTGAATTTCCCATCGTCGCAATTGACGTAATAAAGATACTTTTTGAAATCTTTGTTTAACTACTTCCAATGTTCTTGGTCCAATTTTTCCATTTTTCTAATATTCCACTCCTTGTTTTCTGTATTCATGTAAAATACGTTCATCTGTGGTACATACAAATTTAGAAGTTAGTATATATTCTTCATTTTCGTGCTCTTCATCTTGTAGCTTTACTTGTTCTGCTTCTGAAATATCATTATCATTGTCATAATCCAAAGATATTTTCTCCTCTATGTCACATCTTTCATCACGCATTTCTTGCAACATCACCTCTATTTTACGTGCCGTTTCTCGTTCTTCTGACGTTATTGGACTTGTAGGTAAATTCAAAGCAGTAAAAGTCACGTAAAGCAACATTATTACATTATAAAGATTAAAGTGAACCATTCTGAAAAATATAAATAAATACTAAATATTGGTTTAAACTTTATTTGTGTACACGAAGAATAATACTTTATAGTTTAGTAAATTTACTTGTGTTATTTTTTGTGTTCATTAATTTATCAATTATTACTATTATGTTGCAGCTTTGTAATTTGAAAGATACATATATTTGTATATTTGTCAAGTCAAATATCTTGGATATAATCAAATCACTAGTCAGAATTCGCTCACTATTTTGTACTCACTATTATCTTTTTACATATTATTTTTCCACAGTCACTAAATAATAAACCAAACTTCCAAGCGTAATATACGATAGCTAACTTGAATATGCGCTGCAAACGATGATTATTAATATAAGCCATTCTACAATGAGTCATAGCAACAGATGACAACTAGAGGAACAGTGCTATTTTCAGTTGCACTTGGGCGTCGCGCAACTGGCAACGGAACATTTACAACTCATTTTAGAATAAGTAAAGTATAACGCATTAGTGGAAGGGATGTCTTAGCAACGCTTTTAAACTTTGCTCTTTCCTCTGTGATTAAAACTTTATTCAATACGTCACGACGTGACTATTTTCATTCTTTAATGTTTGTATCGCCTATTATAATTAAAGCGCGATATAAATGATAAGTCATGCAGCGCGACGCATATAATACAATATTGATGGTTTATTTCTGAAAGATGCGATTTTGAAACATAAGAAAATCATATATGGTTGGATTCAGTGTAAAAAATGCTACAATTTTTCCTTACAAAAATTTTGAAAATTAAAAAAAAATGACGGGTGGGGGTAAATAAAAATATGTTGAATAAAAAATAAATCCAACTACGCGGTTGTAGAGCCTATAAAATACTATGCAACTTTTATTTGAAACAGTGTTTTATATCTCTTAACGTTTTGATAATACTCGCATAAAACAAAAAAACTGGTTTTTTTTAAGGTGTGTATCACTCCCCAAACGTGCAAAAAAGCACATAAAAAAAATACGGACTTCATATTTTTAGCTACTTTACAACATATTTAAAACTCATCAAAATCGGAGAGGGACACTTGCGTCACTTCTTTTGTTAGTCACCGCAAATATACGGCGCGACCTCGAGGTGACCATAAACGTGCAGACTCGATCCGCGGCTATATAATATCAAAAGGCAAAATATATGCGACAGAGAGCGAGCAATCACTCACGTTTGTCGCCCTCCTCACGTAGCTTCTCTGGCTTCACAAAACAAAATTTTATTCGGCAGCTTTTTTCAGGGTTGTCCCTCTGGGCGCTCTATACTCTCTATTTCTTTTCAGGGACACTTCACGGCACTCACTTTTGGCACGGGTTACGATTCTTTTCGGAGGCGAGGAACTCGCGTCGTTCACGGCACGCACAACAATGATCTTGGCCGCTACGGCAATTTCTCTCGGGGCCGCATGCCGTTACTCGAGCCAGGTAATTAGCCAATCATACTTTGTGTTCCGCGGCGCTGTGATTGACGGCGGCCACGTGCATATCGGCAACTCATTGACGCGGGCTCTTTTCTGGATGTAGCGGCCCGTTCTGCTTGATTTCACCTGTAGATGAGCTTGCTCGGGCTCATCTTTCTGCGTCACGGGGTTGATAACTCTACAGGGAGCACCGCTCCAGTTTCTGCAGAGTCGGAGGGCTAGCGTCTCTCTTTTTTTGGTCCGTCGTCGACATTGTCGCTGAGCGCCATGTGCTTATGAGGCTCTGTCTCACTGTTTGTCGCTCCTCTACGTTCGACGCTACGTGTCGTGAACTACGCTCTCTCTCTTTCTCTCTCTCTCCACGCCTAAATAAATCACACAATAACCGCCAAGTGGTTCGTACGACAGAATCACAGTTAAGATTCGCTCGCACGCTGAAAATAATCTGAAAATAACACAAATAAAAATTAGTACAGATCGCAACACCTCACTCATGGCTAATAAACGGTATAGGCGCCACGCGCCTTCGCCAATATACGCGCGTTTGCTTGTCGCGCGCATTCTAACAAGCTGCTCTCTTTAAAATTGTGGGAGACCCAAGCCCATCGCCTCCCGTGCCGGCCGGAATTATTTCCTTGTGACGAATACGAAAAGTGTCACGTCACAGTATATATATATATATATAACATCGCGTATGTCTCACAAGAACTTTATTAACGAACGCGTTACAAAGGCCGCGGTAAAAGCGCGAGAAAATCCCGAGCCGTTGGTCCAGCCTCTTGTCGATTCCAAGTCCGGCTTCAAACTTCCTGTTTGAACCTCGCCGTAAACAACCCCGTTGCTACCCGAACAAAAGCATCTAAAGCGATCGATCGTTCGTCGAATATTTTCTTATACCGCGTGGACAACACGCGCTGCATCTCGCAACAATATATATAAAATTTATATACGGAAAATGTGCTATTTTTAAGGACGCATTCCGAATGATTTTAAGATGTCACTTGAAAGTTTGTGTTGTCCGGGATTTTTTTCTATTTTTTTATCTATTCTTATTTTTTATTTATTTTTTCCTTATCTATTTTTCCTTTTTTTCTATCTTTTTATTTCATTTATTTTTTCTACTTCTATCCTTTCTATTTAAGCTTTTACCTGTTTTGTTTTATGTATATTCTTTTTAGAAATACACATCATTGCTTTTGTAAATAGTGTAGTAATTTTTATATATTTGTATTTATTTATATTTTTATTGAAACATTGTTTTATACAACATAAAACATGTAGAATTATTTCAATTTTTAAAATTATTATTTTTTATGCTAAAGAAACGTATATATAAACATTTATTACAATATTAAACAAAACAAACGATTTACATTGGTTTTGACGGAAGAGACCACCATTTTCTTATGGTTTCCGATAAGCAACAATGTGTACGTATGTTAGTTTATTTCTAAAACTTAAATACACACAATAAAATTTTTTCTTATTGAAAAATTAGTTTTTTTTCTTTTAATTTATATTATATGTACTTGCGAGTAGCAAAGTAAAAAGTATACTAACATAATACTTTTTACGTAACAAACAACATTAAAATATATTTTTATCTCTATGTATTTTATAGTAACAATAATTTTGCTAACTGTATAAGTAAGTATATTTTTCTTTTTTTGTTACAACAAAAAGACGTACATATTGGCCAAGAGTAGATTTATAGTTTTTACTTTTTATTTATGCTCCTCATATGGTTTATTTTTTTAATTATTCTTTTATGGTGTTAACATTTTTTATTTAATCAAAATGTTTCTGTAAGTAATAAGTGCAAGAATGAGAACAAACGGCAAAACTCGATAAACAGGTGCTAGCGCGAGGCTTAGCCGCTCGCGCTAGCCGCGTACCCTATAGCTACGTCGAAAGAAAGAGACAGTAGATATATCTCTGGTCTCTTCTACCGCCCAAAGACAGCCGAAGCGCACACGTATGCGGTTGCTCGCCTGTGTGCGTATCCCCTCCACTTGCTGCACCGTGCTGTAAGAGAGTCAAAACTGGGAAACGCTGCCCTTATTCTTGCGCAAGCTCGCGGAATAGGGAGGCTATAAGAAGCGCGAACTTGTCTGCGGCTATTATTGCGAACCAGTTTACAGGCCTTGGTCTTAGGTTGGCTGCACACAAGACAGAGGCGCTCGTATTTAGATCGCAAAGAAAATTTGCGGACGAGGTGGCGGTACTTACCGTCATGGTTGATAAAGCTCGGATTTTGACAAAGCTGGTTGTCAAATATCTCGGTCTCATGATTGATGACAAATGGACATTCAAACGGCATTTCGAACATGCGGCAAATAAGGCAAGACATTTTTTTTATGAGGGGAAATGCATTATGCACTTCCGCCCCTGGGGATTTGGGCGGGGAATGTGGGACTCTCACTCACTAAAACCCCTCTGGGTTACCAGGTGGTAAAAGCCCACCTGGCTTAGTGGGAAGTCCCGTGGCAGCCGCATGGCTATTGCTTCTTCGAGTCCCCCCTTGCCCCAGACAGTCCCCCAAGGAACAACATCTCCTGTCACTGTTGCTCTTGGGGTCGCGGCGAGAGGAGAGGGCCATAGCCCTCCTCCCACCGCCCCTCCCTGAGGACTGTGCAATGACGTGCCAGGTTCCCCAACTTGGCAGCGCCTAGTCCCCCCGTGACATTGTCAGTGGGGGTCAGTACACATAACGTCAGGGGGGGGTCAGTACACATAACGTACCCCTATCCCTTGACCAAGCGGCTCCACAAGGAAGCCGGGTCCAGGGGCCATGCCCGAGTCATAACCCCTCCGCCCCAAGCCAGGGTAGCCGCCCCCAAGCTGGACTTAATTGCCCGACTTGGAGGACTTAAGACCTGGCTTCTGCCTTCCAGGTGAGAGTGGAGGGGCCGGATAGTGGTCGCCCCCTTTCTGCCGCTTGGGGGAAGGCTCTCTAGTGGAGCCTTCCCCAGAACCAGGCGCCTTGTGCGCCGCTCCCTTAGCCGGTCGGGGCCCAGCGATCTTATGATTTCTCACCCCGACCGCACTCCTCTTAGAGCAAGTGGGAGGCAAAGTGCTCTCCTCTTTCTCTTTCTCCACCGCCGTCTTCCCTAAGTCCTTATTGGAGCCAAATAAGACAAGACATGTGGCTGCGACGCTCTCCGGACTATTACCTAATGTAAGTAGACTCCGGAAACTTGCCGCCTCTACTCGGCCGTTGTCCATTCAGTTTTAATGTACGGCGCGCCGTTGTGGAACGAGGCCCTGAAGAAAAGAACGACGTACTTTAATGAGGTGCAAAAAATGATTGCTGTTAGAACGGCATGTGCATATCGCACTGTTGCACTAGAGGCGGCACAAGTGATTTCTTGGATTCCCTCCCCTGATCTGCTGGCTGGTCAGCATGCAGAAGTGTTTAAAAAAATCCGTGAAGTTAAACTGGAGGCATGTGAAGTGCAGGTAGAAGTTAATCCAGAAAGGAACATATGTGTTGAGACGCACCGGTGCTGGAACATTGGGTGGGGAGGGAGCATTAGAATTTGCTTTTGCAACTCACCAGGTCCTCACCGGTCATGGTGTTTTTAACTCCTACCTCTATAGAATAGCGGATTTCCTCTCGTGTTTCTATTGCAATGTGGCTGATGACAATGCTAAACACAAGCTAAACAAATGTAATAAGCACTAAAGAGGATGCTGAGCAAGCCCGCCAAGGCCAACCTAATCGAGGAAACAGGCGTCGTCGTGGTATACCACGAGAACCCCAAATATAGTGGCAGGCGGCGTATTTATTTACAAAACCACAAATAAAACAAGATGGGAGCCTTTTTCCACCATAGCACGTGGCCTTAAGGATTTTCGGGGAGAGTGCGGTGGTTTCACTCTGCTACCATGGTCTATCATAACAAGGGGTGGAGCATATTAGCTCGAGCATCAAGAAGGAAAACCGAGACGTCATAACCGAAAGCTTTCCAGGTCTCCCTCCCGTTTTAATGGGTACGCCATCGGGTAAGTCCCACATAACTCTGCTTTTACTAAAGCCAGAGTATTAATAAAGGATTTCCCCTTGTAAAAAAAAGTTAGGTTAGGTTGTGACTGGGGTTAGTCGCATAAATAATCGGTACTTACAGGTATACAATTGTTTATGATGGTCGCCAAGTATTTTTGCAGTTATGTAATTCCAAATACTAAGGAATGGCCTGTCTTATATCTCCGAGGACAAAGAGAACGAATCGAAAGTAATTTGTAACGATGCATATCGTTACAGCCGGAACCGACTATCCGTCCCGGCCCAAAAACGGCGCTGTGCGCCCACATAAACGATGAGACAATCAGCGTATATTAAATATACGCTCACGGCCTGCGCGCCGCCCGCACCGCGCGTTTCCCCGCGCCATCAAGCAGCATGCGCGCTGCCCACACCGCGCGTTTCCCCGCGCCGTGAAGCGGCCCGAGCGCCGCCCGCACCGCGAGCTTCCCCGCGCCAACAAATGCCAGCTGTTACCGTGCCCGCACCGCGCGTCCCGCGGTATCACGAAAATAAGCAGCGCAAACAAATAATTGTTTTTCCACGCATCCTGTCAACCCCGCTCGCGGAAAACGGCGGGTATAAAAGCCGGGCCAAAAACCGAGGAAATGAGAGCTGCTCCAATCTCCGGATCTTACGAATAGCACTCAGGAAAACTTCTTCTCGGTCGGGCAAACCGACAGCGACTCAGCGATTCGATCCTCACCGGAGAATCTTAGATTTTCTGCCGGGTAAACCGGCATCCGCTCCGCTCCGGAGAATCTCTGGATTCTCCGCCGAGTAAACCGGCATCCGCTACGCTCCGGGAAACCTCTGGATTCTCCGCCAAGTAAACCGGCATCCGCTCCGGAAGAATTTCTGGATTCTCCGCCGGGTAAACCGGCATCCGCTCCGCTCCACTCCGGGAAATCTCTAGACTTTCCGCCGGGTAAACCAGCTTCCGCTCCGCTCCGTTCTAGGGAATCTTGCATTTCTCCGCCGGGTAAACCGGCTCTCTTTCCGCTCCGCTCCGGGAAATCTTCCGATTCTTTGCCGGGTAAACCGGCTCTCTTTCCGCTCCGCTCCGGGAAATCTTCCGATTCTTTGCCGGGTAAACCGGTTCTCTTTCCGTTCCGTTCCGGGAAATCTTCCGATTCTCCGCCGGGTAAACCGGCTCTCTTTCCGCTCCGCTCCGGGAAATCTTCCGATTCTCCGCCGGGTAAACCGGCTCTCTTTCCGCTAGAACCGTTCTAGGGGAATCACGTATTCTCCGTCGGGCAAACCGACTCTCTCCGGTAGAGCCGCTCCAGGAGAACGAGCAACGAACGATAGTAATATAAGCCTAGCAAAGAAAGACCGGCCGAACAATCAAGTACACTTTTTCTGGAGAAATTAACTTTTTGATATTATAAATAGTTTTCTCCGCGAACCGGTAATACTCAGTTTTCAAAGCGACATTGTATAACTCACTTTTCAGCAGAAAAGCGATTTTTTATGCAATAAATATTATGTCTTGCGATAAAATGCGTTTTCGAAGCTCCACCGCGGAACTCGCGCTTCGGAAAACAAATTATTGGTTCAAGGCTTCCAAACGGCCTTGTCAGAGTCGCGCCCTTTGTCGCCTGCCGTGTGTAAATATTTTTTCCCAAAAGTTGAATGAACTGTGTACGAACGTGACCATATCACGCACCGCCGATTGAAACCCGCTTACAAAGATTAGTATTTTAAATTCACCGTTCGGTGGATTGTTTTGTTGTAAATATTTTTCATGCTTTTTTGGGGTTAAATAAATCATATCAAGTTTTCGTATTTAAAATCACCGAGTTCACTCTATTTCTACCTTTTCCTGATCCCGACGAGCTATTCCGCAGCAAATAAATTAATAAAAGAAAACGGGAAAATTCTCACAAAAAGCATAACCGTTACATGGCGCCCGAACAGGTGATTTCGTATTAATAATTGGGACGTTACATGACGCCCGAACGGATGTAATACTATAAGGTAAAAACAGAGTGACTCGAATGCCGTATACCTACTGTACAATTAAACGTGAGGTTTTGTAGCAATTACGAGCTTGTCGTTTTTTTTGTTTTTTTCTTCTGTTCAAAGATTTGTTACAGCAACCGGAAATCCGACGATGGCTTGGATACAGAAGCTATCAAAAGAACAATTGATTAATGAACTGACGAGTCGAGAGATAGACTTAACGGGAACTATCAAAGAATTGCGACAGAAATTAAGGACATTTTCGAGAGAAAATCCAGCGTACCCGGGGGCACAGAGTACGGTAAACAAAATGCAGAATCCACCGGTACTTCCGCCAACGACACTCGACGCAGGGAAAGCATTGAGCCAACTCCGTAAATGGGGGGTACAATTTGACGGGAAAAATTCACTGGGCTTCCTCAAGCACATGGAGGAATTAGCCGAGGCATCAGGGTGCCCAGACGAAATACTACTAAAATCGTTACCGATCTTGCTACGCGGAGAAGCACTGTTGTGGCACAGAAACAACAAGGCTTTCTTCGACACGTAGCAACAATTCCGACGAGAATTTTTGAATTAGTATCTCTCACCAGCCTTCCGGGAATAATTGACAACGGAAATACTGAACTGGAAACAAAGACAGAACGAGCCATTTAAGACATATGCCACCGAATTACTCACAAAAATGAGACGGGCAGGAGAATTCACGACCGAACAACAGCTCCAGCAACTGTACGCCAACATGGCGCCCGACTTCAAATTCTATATACGTCGGGAAAGCTTCCAAACGATCGGGGAGCTAACAGCATTAGTGGCCGAGTACGAGGAACTCGAGGAGCAGAAGAGAGAATTTCGGAAGCCACCGGTAGCCACCGCAGCGGCAGTTTATAATCGGGCAGAATGCTGCTGGCGCTGCAAGCAGCGGGGCCATACGCGACAGCAGTGCCAGAGACCGGCGAAAAAAGTTTGCTCGCAGTGCGGTAAAGTCGGAATGCTGACGAAAGAATGTCATCCACGTCCGGAAAACGCCACACGGACCGGGGAAACTGCTGCAGCGAGCCGGTCCGACCAGGAATAAATTTTAAACCACGGTCGTATATATGGATTAATTTCCACGAAAATACGATAGTGACGCTGATAGATACCGGATCTGACCTTTCCTTTATCAACAGCGAGACCGCAGCATTAGCCGAAAGGCAAGGCTACGTGTTGAAATCCGCAGATACTGGAATAACAGTCGCCAATGGGAACCAATCCAATGTTAAAACAGAATATCGACTGAGAATCGAGTTCGGAGGAAAAAAACATAGACATGAGTTCCTAGTTATGCCGGGATTGCCGACTTCAATGCTCATTGGAGTAGACTTGTGGCTTAAAATAGGGCTACCAATTGTCCCGGCAGGAGCAGAAATCCTGAAAAAGAGCAGACAAAGTCCGGATATACTGACAATGTCGGAAGGATTGTCGCCCTTGGCGGTTAATGAGAGAAGGCGGCTGGAAGAATTTTTAGAAAAAGAATTACGAGCATTCGAAAACGTCAAGGGACCAACAAACATTCTCCGCCACCATATCCGGTTAAAAGAACACACACCGATAAAACAAAGATACCGACCAAGAAATCCAGCAATGCAGGCGGTAATCGACACAGAGGGTGACAAAATGCTGGAAGAAGGGGTGATTGAACCATCCAAAAGCGCATAGAGTTCACCGGTGGTCATCGTGAAGAAGAAAAACGGAAAGTACCACTTCTGCATCGACTTCAGGAAAGTAAATGAAGTCACAGAAAAAGATGCCTACCCACTACCGCACATTGCAGCAACACTGGACAAGTTAAGAGATTCCCGGTATCTGTCAACAATTGATTTAAAAAGCGGTTATTGGCAGGTGCCGCTGACACCGGAAAGCCGAGCAATAACGGCATTCATGGTACCAGGTCGAGAGCTCATGCAATTCCGCGTGATGCCGTTCGGCTTACACTCGGCTCCCGCTACATTTCAACGACTGCTGGATACGATCCTAGGACCAAAGCTCGAACCGCACATGCTAGTTTATCTAGACGACATAATCGTAACCAGCAGAACATTCGACCAGCACCTCGCGCTGTTAAGAGAAATATTTCGGCGTTTTCGGGACGCGTAATTAAAACCAAATCCGGACAAATGCCGATTCGGCCGGGAAAGCTTAAAATATCTCGGACACGTGATCAACCAGCACGGAATCCACACAGATCCGGAAAAAATAGAAGCGATCACGGAATGGCCAACACCAACGAATCTCAGAAAAGTGAGGCAATTTCTGGGGGTGGCATCCTGGTACCGAAGATTCATTAAAGATTTCGCAACAATTGCGGCACCGCTAACACAGCTCACAAAAAAAACATAAAATGGCACTGGGGAGATGCCCAGGAGCAGGCATTCCGGAAATTAAAGAAAATATTAACTACCGCATCAGTACTAGCATGCCCGAACTTCTCGAAACAGTTTATATTGCAAACAGACGCAAGCACACACGGACTGGGGGCAGTATTAACACAAAATTCAGAAGAAGGTGAGCGAGTGATCGCATACGCAAGTCGAACGCTAAATGGCGCCGAGAAAAATTATAGCGCGACCGAGCTTGAGTGCCTTGCCGTCGTCTGGGGTATACGGCGAATGAGGATGTACCTGGAGGGGTATAAATTCGTGGTAATAACCGACCACCAATCACTAAAGTGGTTGCAACGGCTCGAGGAACCAACCGGTAGATTAGCACGGTGGTTGTTCAAACTTCAACAATATACGTTCGAAGTAAAATATCGGAAAAACGCGTTAAATAAGGTAGCGGACGCGTTGTCACAAAAAACCGAAATTTGCAACGTCCAGATTACCAGACCGTGTAAATGGTATAGCAGAATCATGACAAAGATGACAGAAACACCGGAAGACTTGCCCGACTACCAAATACGCAACGGGAAACTGTACAGGCATGTACTTCACAGCCTCGATTTCCGTGAAACAGAACCCGAGGAACAGTGGAAACGCTGCGTTCCAACAAAAAAGCGAAATAAAATTATATCGCGTTTTCATGACGAACCAACCGCAGGGCATCTCAAAGCAGCAAAAACGATAACACGAGTGGCACAAATCTACTAGTGGCCAGGCATGTTCCGGGATATAGTAAAATACGTCCGGACATGCGAAAATTGCCTGCGTCACAAAATTCCGCCGACAAAGCCAGCCGGGAAACTCCATACCAAACCGGTTAATGCACCATGGCAACAAGTAGCCATCGACCTCATCGGTCCGCTACCAAGGTCAAGTCAAGGGTGTATTTGGCTGCTAGTCATGCAGGACAGATTCACAAAATGGGTAAAGTTAAAACCGCTCCGTAAGGCCACCGGTTCTGCCGTAACAACAGCGCTGTACGAGCAGATCGTGCTACGCCATGGTTGCCCGAAAGAGATAATATCACACAAGGATAATGGCACACAGCTAAAATCAAAACAAATGTCTGAAATGTTACAGAGCTTAGGAGTGCATCACCGATTTACACCGGCCAGGACACCGCAGTGCAACCCGGTAGAAAGAACACACAGATCAATAAAAACAATGATAGCGCAATTCATCACACGCAGTCAAAAACGGTGGGACAAAAAATTCTTAGCTCTGCAATTTGCCTACAACACTCGTCACGACTCAACTGGATACTCGCCAGCATACCTGAATCACGGCAGAGAACTACCACGCCCGAATGCCAACGACCGCCCACCGCAAGCCGCCGCAGCCGCACCACATGTCTTGAAAAAACGGTTAGAAGACGCGTTCGAGCTAGTTAAAATCCATTTCGCTTGATCGTTTCAACATCAAGCACGGCATTATAACTTGCGTCGACAAGACTGGAAACCAGAAATAGAGGAGGAAGTCTGGAAACGAGTCTATCCACTGTCGAACAAAGCACGAGATTTCAACGCAAAGCTCGCACCGCGTTACGTCGGACCTTTAAAAGTCAGAAGATATGTCTCTCCAGTAATTACAGACTTACAAGACCGTCAAAACAAGTGGCACCGGCACGTTCACATGCGAGATTTGAAAAGGCTACGACCGGCAGACCAAAACAACGACGAGGATAGCGAGAGCGAAACAGAAAGAGACGAAACCGAACCACGAGATATAACAACACTAGAGATCAAAGACGGTCACCAGAAAAAAAACAGTTCCCTGGCTATAAAAGCCGCAGAGAAAATCAAGAAAGCATCAATCGCAACAATGAGCGCAGATAGAGCTCTTCAAGACCGATATACAGAGATGCCAGAGGAACCTCTAGAAACTCTCTTTGAGAGTATTATCCATCTGGTGGATAAAACGTCAACACCACCGGAATCAAAGCCGGTGAAGAATCGACGGAAGGTGCTGAAGGAACTTTTCGGGGACTCGGACTTAGACGAGGACCTTGACGGGCCACCAGCAACGGCTTTCGCTAGGGCGATCCCGGAAACGGCGCAGAAGATACGCCGACTGACGGCGCAAGACATAAATGGCCATCGAGCCACCGCAGGGACAAGAATTCGGGCCATTGCGCAGCCGTATCCAGCGCGGATCCAGGCGACCACCACCGAGAACACGGTAAACACCATCGCCGCCGCTCCCGCCGTGCCGTCAGCTCCACCGGGCGAACAAGTTGAAATCCAGCCGGGGCGATTCATCCACGTTCCGCACAAGGACCGGCACACGTGGAAAAAATTCAAGGCAGATTTCCACGACGGAAGATAAATCCTCCGTTTCGACGGCCGAGGACGTCTAAAGACGTGTAGGAACACGTCTTTCCCCTAAGAAGGAGGGGGATGTAACGATGCATATCGTTACGGCCGGAACCGACCATCCGTACCGGCCCAAAAACGGCGCTTTGCGCTCACATAAACGATAAGACAATCAGCGTATATTACATATACGCTGACGGCCTGCGCGCCGACCGCACCGCGCGTTTCTACGCGCCATCAAGCGGCATGCGCGCCGCCCGCACCGCGCGTTCTCCCGCGCCTACAAGTGCCAGCTGTTACCGTGCCCGCACCGCGCGTCCCGCGGTATCACGAAAATAAGCAGCGCAAACAAATAATTGTTTTTCCACGCATCGTGTCAACCCCGCCCGCGAAAAACGGCGAGTATAAAAGCCGGGCCAAAAGCCAAGAAAATGAGATCTGCTCCGATTTTCGGATCTTACGAGTAACACTCAGGGAAGCTTCTTCTCGGTCGGGCAAACCGACAGCGACTCAGCGATCCGATTCTCACCGGGGAATTTTAGATTCTCTGCCGAATAAACCGGCATCCGCTCCGGGGAATCTTTGGATTCTCCGCCGGGTAAACAGGCATCCGCTTCGGGGGAATCTCTGGATTCTCAGCCGGGTAAACCGACATCCGCTCCGCTCCACTCCGGGAGAATCTCTGGATTCTCCGCCGGGTAAACCGGCATCCGCTCCGGGGAATCTTAGGATTCTCCGCCGGGTAAACTGGCATCCGCTCCGCTCCACTCCGAGGAATCTCTGGATTCTCCGCCGGGTAAACCGGCTTCCGCTCCGCTCCGTTCTAGGGAATCTTGCGATTCTCCGCCGGGTAAACCGGCTCTCTTTCCGCTCCGCTCCGGAGAATCTTCAGATTCTCCGCCGGGTAAACCGGCTCTCTTTCCGTTCCGCTCCGGGGAATCTTCCAATTCTTTGCCGGGTAAACCGGCTCTCTTTCCGCTAGAACCGTTTTAGGGGAATCACGTATTCTCCGTCGGGCAAATCGACTCTTTCCGTTAGAGCCGCTCCAGGAGAACGAGCAACGAACGATAGTAATATAAGCCTAGCAAAGAAAGACCGGCCGAACAATCAAGTACACTTTTTCTGGAGAAATTAACTTTTTGATATTGTAAATAGTTTTCTCCGCGAACCGGTAATACTCAGTTTTCAAAGCGACATTGTATAACTCATTTTTCAACAGAAAAGCGATTTTTTTATGCAATAAATATTATTTCTTGCGATAAAACGCGTTTTCGAAGCTCTACCGCGGAACTCGCGCTTCGGAAGACAAAATATTGGTTCAAGTCTTTCGAACGGCCTTGTCAGAGTCGCGCCTTTTGTCGCCTGCCATGTGTAAATATTTTTTCCTGAAAAGTGAATGAACCGTGTACGAACGTGATCATATCACGCACCGCCGATAAACCCGCTTACAAAGATTACACAGCCACACATAAAAAAAAATTTCTTTGGCCTGGGGATCAGACCATGTTTATTATATGTTTTTGGGGTCGCTGAATCCGAATCCGAGGTCCATTAAACCCCATCGGGTCGGAGTTCCGCCATAACCTCAAAAAACACCATAATATATCTGTGGATATATTTATTTATTTATTTATTTCATTTATTTATTTATTTATTTATACTTTAATTCATTCAACATATCGTTCAACATATCGAAATTTATGGATCGACTGATTCGGAGGAGCGCCTGGTCCAGAGTTGCAAGATCGAGCAGAGAGCAACGAGAGCATCGAGCAGTAGGGGCACGCACACAAGCCAGAACCGCCGTCTGTGTGCGTGACGTCATGCACACAGACGGCGGTTCTGACTTGTGTGCATGTTCCCACTGCTCGATGGTCTTGTTGCTCTCTGCTCGATCTTGCAACTCTGGCCTGGTCTCGCCACGACGCTTCCCCCATTCCGACGCATGCACACAATTTGGCGTAATCCTTCTGAAATGTGGATAGGACTCCTGGAAACGATTTCCTAGGCTTTCCGAAACTTCCCCTCACCATTTTACTAACAATTCATTATTTTAGAATTTTATATTGTATAATTTTGAAATTGCCAAATTGTTGAAAATTTTGATGCACGTTGTTTATTTCTGACTAAATAAACACTCCCTATAAATTTTATAAACAATTTGCCAGATGAATTTAAATTTTTCTAAGTTCTTCCAAAATTATCTTATTGTGATTTTTTCTGTTTCAGGGATGTTCCGGATGCCACGAGGGATTACCAGATAAGTATTCATTTACTTTTTTCGATTTTTTCCGAACTAATGAAATTTTCAAGTATAAACAAAATTTGGCCGAATTGTTAGAAATGTTGATTGCACGTGTCCCTATTCGTTTCAAAAATTTTTCCAGACAGTTTCCCCAACAATTCACGCTTTCCAATTTTCCAGGCAGGATGATCTCCAATCCTGGTACAAACTCAAAGTTCCTCAATGTCGATAAAACTTTGGGGATTATTCTAAACCGGTATTCTTAACATATTCTGAAAATATTGTCAACAATTGAGGGTTTGTTCCAGACACGGAAAGAATGTACCGTAAGTCATGGTTTGGATCCCTGAGGGGTCCAAACCATGACTTACGGTACATTCTTACAAATTAAAACTTCCTAATTGTTTGTTAAAATTGCAGGACGTGATGTTGGTCCACCCAGAAATCCGCACACAAAACACCAGTCAAAATTTACCTCTCAAACGGAAACCGGAGGTAACCCAGGTATGACACTAAAACTACTTTAATCGTTGTGAATTGTGCCTATTTTCTACTTCGGGCGACTCCCCAAACACTTCTCAAGTGTTTTTGTCAACAATTCGTTTCCTTTATTTTATAGACACCTGACAACCCTATCCTATACTACGAAACTGAAACCTATCAATTACCGACATTAGGACCGAAGGTTCCCACAACGGTTTACAACTCACGCGCAAAGTTTTAGCCACAATTCACAACTTTGCCGCAACTTCACACCTGGTAGGTGCCAACTTTGGTCACCCTAATTGGTGCAAATTCTTACGTTTCCTTTTACACTAACGAACCTACTGAGTTCATTCCAGTAGATTTGAACAACAATTGCGGTCCTTTACTTAAACTTACTACATTTTACTTAAATGTCATTTTGAAAGAGTGACCCACTCAACTTGGGTCATCTTAAAACGAAATTTCTCCGATTGGGTTTTAAAATAAAATCAAATAAAACAAACAATAAAAAATAAAAACAGAAACAAAGTATCAACGAAAAATGACAGAACAGAGCCTTATGCACTCTGCTGCCAATCTTGAGACAAAACTTAAATTATTTGATGGACTGATTGTCCTTCTAAACTCTTCCGCTTTTTACTGCTCAGCTTGTTGACGCCGATCTGCGTTTCCTCGCACCCGTTTCTTCCCTAGGCAAGCGCTGATGTTGCTGCACTCCTCTTTTCGCCATGCGACGTCCAAATTCCTAAGTCGAGCTGCTGTTGTGGAGACGGCCGCATCAAACAGCCGGTCCGTCTCAAAGTCTATTGACTCATTCAAAAGACGGACGACCTCACCTCCGCTCCCTGAAGTCTCCGGTCGCAAGGTTCACGTACTGGTTAGGTTGTGACCGGGGTTAGGATCTAATTTGACCGGGTACTCACGTTTTACGCCCTGATTCACGGTCGCCAGGTAATTTCACCTCCAATCACCAAGGTTTCATCAATCCTTTCTTTGTTCCAGGCGTTCCAGAACCTTTCCTCGCCAGGACAACGCTTCCAGGATTTTGGGATGCACACGGGGAAGTATTGCACACACAGTCTTTTTTCACAAACGATTTATTATACATATATTGTCTTTTCAGTTTATATCACATTTACATATCAGGAGAATACGTATACTGATACAGTAGACTCTCGTTATTAGTCACCCTACGGGGCTGTAGGAGCGGAAAACGAACTTATAGCGGGAGACCCCCACCACGCTGCGATCGATAGACTGCTTCATTGAGCTGGTCGAGCGGTGATTGTCTTACTTTTAATTTCTTACATACTTTTGTACTTTGCAATTTTTCCAATTCTGCCCGTTGTGTCTTCTATTTTTTTATTAGTCTTACATCAACACTATACTTTTTGGCAATAGCTGTTATCAATTTAATTGCATCTAACTCTGTTAAAATTTCTAATTTTTCTGCCGGACTACGGCTTTTACGTTTTTTACTTATCGGTCTTATATTCTCCATCATATAGCAAAATATTGACACATCCGTGTAGAAAATTCGATTGTTTATCCGCACGCCGCGTTTGTAGAAAACGTTTGTTTTTATCCACACGCCGCTGCGCCGCACGTGTTTTGGGCGCGAGACTCGTCGATCTACATACTGAGCATGGTGGGGGACGGCAGAGCCGCCGCCGCCGCAACTACGACTCCGCGCAGGCAGCATGGTAGGGGAAGTAACTTGTCTGTGCGTGCAAGTTTGTGTGGAGGGCAGGCGCTCAGGGTGTCTTATAAATGGAGCACTTATAGCGAGAGTCTACTGTACTCACAATTGTTGCTGAGTGTATCACAAATTGTTAATCCTCATGTATCACGATACGTCCGCGCGTTCAGAGCTTTGTGTTTCGACTCTCTACGACTATTTGAGTGTTTCAGGTTGTTTATACTGCATCTACGTTACGAAACGTCCGCTCGTGATGTTGTCCTGAAATCGACTGCTTGCTTCGGCGCTGCGCGCTTTCTTGTTCCCCGGGCGTCTACTCCGCCGCTGCGAAGTAGCACCGCCTGCGCATGCGCGGTCCTTGTCGCTACAACCTGGACCTTGAGCATAAGAGCTGCCGCTTTGTGTGTGTGTTGTGTGTGTGAGTACAGTATGAATGGTGTATGTTTCAATTCTTATTTGCGTGTTTGTGTGTGTGTGTCATATGACTGAAATGTGTGGCTTAAGCGCTGAAAACTTGTGTAAGTAATGTGTGTGTGATGGGTAACTGTTTGACGTGTGAATGATCGCTTAAGTGTGTGTCTGAGTGTATATGTGTAATGAACGAAATGTGTGATTTAAGCGCTGAAATTTTGTATAAGTGATGTGTGTGTGGTGCTTAATTGTTTGGTGTGTGAATAATCGCTTAAGTGTGAATCCGAGTGTGTCTGAGGTATGGACAGGGATGTGTATATTAAGTGCTGTAACTGCGTGTGTGTGATGTGTGTATCAACCGTGTGTTAAATGTGCGTCTCCTTGCTTACGTGGGTGTTTATCCTTATATGTATTGTGTGGTGAACGTCGTGATTAGTGAGTAATACTATGTGTGTGTAGCGTGTGTGCCGAGTGTGTGTATTTGTGGTGTGTTTTACCCCTTGTCCATGTGTTTAACAATGTATGTAGTATGACCAAAATTTTTGACTTAACGGCTGTAAGTTTGTGTACGTGTTGTGTATGTGATGTGCGGACGTTTGATACATGTTTTTCTCCTTATGCTCGAGGTTTCCGTTTTTCCGCAGTGCTCATGTAAGTACCTTCCTGAGTTAAAACTAAAACAAAACGCTTTCCTTACAGGTATTTACAAAATTAAAAAACTTACTGACTGCGCCTGCTGTGACTTAAAACGTTAAACGCTACACGACAACTACACATATAACAGATAAGGTACGCTTACACAAAAACAAAATAAAATTACTTAAAACATATCTTCACGCGTACATACACATAAAATAAAATAAAACATAAAACAAAATAAAACGCAACACACGGGGTAACAGTACAGCACAACCCCTAGTCAACTAGACTGTGAACCGCCTTCACTCTACTTTTTTCTTCTTCCTTGGGTTGTTGTGGTCCGGAAATCCATGTTTTACTGGTTCCTCCGTTGCTGGACACGACGAACTGAAGTCTCCTGAATGTCTGGTCACACAACCCCTACCAACTCGGATTTTGATGTAAGTTCCTCCCTTGGGGTCGAGTCATAAGGTTAGGTTAGGTT
The DNA here is from genome assembly GCF_002006095.1 of Pseudomyrmex gracilis. Taxonomy (NCBI): domain Eukaryota; kingdom Metazoa; phylum Arthropoda; class Insecta; order Hymenoptera; family Formicidae; genus Pseudomyrmex; species Pseudomyrmex gracilis. The sequence continues at coordinate 28,977 of NW_018020947.1, read as the reverse complement.
TGGTTGTGACCGGGGTTAGGTGTTATTTGATCGAGAACTTACTTTTTCGCAGGTATTGCTGCTTCACGGTCGCCAGGTATTTTATATTACTTGCCCGCCGAATACTAAGGTCCTCTGTGGGTACGACGAGATACGCAGGATGTTCAGAAGGAAGGGTAATAAATCCAGAAAAGTACACACACTTTTTATATAACAATATCACATGTAAACGCTTTATTATCTACGGTAGTAGTATCACCGTGCACTCAACACAGTGTACATAAAGATATATTATCGCGAGTTGCGTCTACTACTTTTTATTCGCACGAACCTATCTCTAACGGAGATGTTTCTCGTCGCGAGTACTTAATACGACTGACTGGTAATGGCGTCGTCTTTTTATTCACGCCCAGCGTCCCTTGAGGCCCGTATTTGTGAGCGCATGAATACCAGCCTTAAGGTGCGTTCAATCTTCGGGCTTCCTATCTAGGGACTTTTGCCATATCGTGACTTAACGAATTTTATGGTGACGGATGGCTTCCTAACGCTCATCTATACTGTCTGGCGTACTCACTTTCTACTAATTATTAACTTCAACAAATTCCCCAAGTTACTAATTAAGTCAAAATTTTTGTACATTTATATTGCCTGTCATAAGCTGAGATTGTTACAATAAGCCAAGTTAACTAGTTTTACGTTTAAAATTTTTTTTCCAAACTAAGCCAAAAAAAGTTTAAGTTTTGTTTTTGCCCAACCGTCAATGTTCGTCCACGTAAGTATCAATCTTTAATTTCTTAATTTCCAAATATTTGTTACTAACGTATAATTTCTTTTGTTTTAGGTTGTAACGGTTCTATTTTTCAAGAGAAAATATTCCGTTGTTTTATATCTTTTAATTGCTGCAGAGTAGCTCGTCGGATCCAGGGACAGGTAAGAAAGTGAGTGGACTCGGTAGTTTAAAGTAACAAAAGAACAAGATTTATTCAAATAAAAATAGAATTAAAAATAATGTATACAAAACAAATAACAAAAAGAAAATAGTAGAATAAACGGAAGAATTCACGGTGCGGTGATTCTCAGAATAATGCGTGAGAAAGTCACGTGTTTAGTCGGTTTGTTCAGTCCTCCGGAAAGAAATATATACAAAAACAAAGTATGCAGATAAGCGGTGATTTAAACGGCGCGACTCGGTCAAGGCCGTTCGGGGGCCTTGGCTAGATGTTTTGTTTCCTTAAGCGCAAGATCCGCGGTGACGCTCGAAAACGCGTCTTATCGCGAGAAACCGTCTTTATCGCGAGGAAAGTCTCTTTTTCTATTGATAGAGAGATTTATATACGGTCGCGTTGCAAACTGTATATATCGGTTCTTGCGGAAAAATATTTCCCACGCCGAAAAGGCACTTCCTACCGAAAGTAGACTTTGTCGTTCGGCCGATTCTTCTACGCCAGGCTTTTCTGACTGTCGCTCTTCGCTTATTCCCCTGGAGCGGCTCCAACGGAAAGAAATGGTTGGCCTGACGGAGAAAACGCTATTCTCCACGCATGGTTTCAATGGAAAGCAGACCGGCATCTCCGGCGGAGAATCGTAAGGTTCCCGGAGGGTTTCCTAGCGGAGAGAGAGCCGGTTTTTCCGGCGGAGAATCGGAAGATTCCCCGAGCGGAGCGGAGAAAGAGCCGGTTTTCCCGGCGGAGAATCGGAAGATTCCCCGAGCAGAGCGAAGAGAAAACCGGTTTTTCCGGCGGAGAATCGGAAGATTCCCCGAGCGGAGCGAAGAGAGAACCGGTTTTCCCGGCGGAGAATCGGAAGATTCCCCGAGCGGAGCGAAGAGAGAGCCGGTTTACCCGGCGGAGAATCCAGAGATTCCCCGGAGCGGAGCGGAACGGTGGCCGGTTTACCCGGCGGAGAATACAAGATTCCTCCTGGAGCGGAGCGGATGCCGGTTTACCCGGCGGAGAATTCAAGATTCGCCGGAGCGGAGCGGATGCCAATTTACCCGGCAGAGAATCTAAGATTCCCTTGGAGCGGAGCGGATCGCTGAGTTGCTGTCGGTTTGCCCGACCGAGAAGAAGCTTCCCTGTGTGCTACTCTTAGACCCGGAGATCGGAGCAGATCTCCTTTCCTTGATTTTCGGGCCGGCTTTTATACCCGAATTTTCCCCGGGGCGGGGATTTACAAGAATGAGCGGACGAACAGCTGTTTATTTGTCGTATCTTAGTTCCGTGGCGCGGCGGGGCGCGCGGTGCGGGCGCGGTGCGCAGGCCGTTTCGTGGCACGGGGAAACGCGCGGTGCGGGCGGCGCGCAGGCCGTCAGCGTATATTTAATATACGCTGATTTTGGAATTATTATTTGGCGCTAAGCGCCGTGTTTTTGGCCGGGACGGATGGTCGGTCCCGGCCGTAACGATTTGCATCGTTACAAAGTCTCTAGTCGTCGTCTGCACGTCCAAGTGGGTGTCCAGAGTATCAAACGTTCTGTTACAGGTAACATCCTTTAACTAACTTATTCGTTAAGTTTCGATCCCCGTAAGTGTATTCACATAGTTCATCCGTTTAACTACGCTACTAACGACAAGAAGCATAATCTTAACGCTTTTTACATCATTTCATACCTTAATTCGAATTTCGACCCCAAGACGTTATTATGAACTAAACATATCTGTTTTTGATAGTTTACCCAACCTAGTGCGTATAATGCTTTTATATGCGTGTATTTAAGAAAGGTTAACTAACGATACATGTTTAAGATTATATAGCAAAGTTTACCAAACTAAAATTTTTACATAAACAAAACAAAACCCAAATAAGACCTTAAGTCTGTCTCGCCTGAGCACGATATACGTCCGAGTAATCTCTTTACCAGTAAATACCGGTTAGCGATAAACTCCGTCCTCTTAATTTCGAACGTGCAATAAGCATAACTGGGTGCGCATGTTCATCGCATGTTCATACCAAACCACCATTCGCACGTTCATCGTCCAGACTAAAGTTTTGCCATGTTGTATCGTTTACTGACCTTACGACATGGAAGTCATCGCGAATCTTGTGCGAGCCCGAATCTCTATTCTTACATCTTTGAACTTTAGGTGTCAGAAACAAAAAAACAAAATTGATAACGAAAATTAATTCTTCAGAATGCTGTAACATTTCTTCGTCTTGCGATTGCTGCTTCTTGGCAGGCTTATCTCGCTACTTTTATCATCTACCTTTCTAACTGACGGAGGTAAGTACTTAATGCTACATTCACGCTTTATGCGTACTAATACAAATAATGTAATATATCTATTTAAAATAACAACTCTTAATGTCTCTGTTTCAGTTTATCTGTGCAACTATTTACATCTCCGCCTCCACCAACTTTAGGATGTCTTCCAGGATCATCTCGGCCTATTGCGTGGCCTCCTTTCTGCGCTGTTCCGCCTCATGCTGTTCCTGCGCCATTAGAATCAATCTTCTAGTGTGGCTGTGCTCCTCCTCAAAACCGGCCCGTGTCGTTCACGTCTTGGCTCGGGCGCGTTTGGACGCTCCCCTCTTGTTGTGGGGCCCGGGCTTGCGTTGCAGGGGTGAAAGGAAGGGCTATGCCGGCGGGACTTCGGTCCCGGTAGGTTCTACCATGCCGGACAGGCCTTCCTGGACCTGCCAGACTAAGAAAAGTGTCCTCGGGCAGACCGGGCTTGTTAGCCCTGTGTGGGCAGTCGGTCTAAGGGACGAAAACCCTGACAAAAACTACCTACTGAGCACCATGGAACAGTCTCAGAACGAATTAAACTTACCGGACCAAGGGTTTTGGAGCCCTAGGTCCCGGCAGTACGGGGGTGATAGCCCTGCCCCCACTTGGTCGATATCCGGCGAAAGGTTGGTTACGGAGTGCGACGCAGGCTCCGTAGTCTCTAATGCTACTGCGAATAGTAGCTCGTTTTGAAAGTCCAGAGCTCCGAGCATCTCCGGCGCTATGGCCCCAAGCGTCCCGTCGGAGAGTGAACGCTCTCTATCACCAGAGAGCGAGGCCGAAGATCCGTCTGAGAGAGAGATGGGCGGCGCTGCAAGAATGGATCTGTTCCGTCGCAGCACGCCGGCGGCGAAAAGAAACCAGGACTCCTCTGTGATAGAGATTTCCTCGGAGAATTCTACTTCGAGCCGAAGCCGAAGTAGATCGAAGCGACGCAAAACGACCGTGTCGCAAAAGACGAAACGGACAGGAACACAGTCCCGTGCCAGGCCCCGAGTCTTGCCCACATCACTCCCCGCCAGTGGATCGGAGCACATGTCGGCTTATGATGCCGACGAAGAAGAAACGCGGCCGCCATCCGCCGCAAAAACAAAAACAAAAGGGAAGTATGCGGTAGCCTTTCTCGAAAGCTTGCCTCCCTCAGAGATTGCGGACTACGTGAGATCTGAGAGAGAGAAATTTGTAGACCAGGTCTCCCGGTGCATGAGGCTCAAGGGCGGGTATATTCGCGACTTTAAAAATTTCGCGGCTTCTATGGAGAGGGCAGCGGAAGCCCAGGCTTCGTGCGTGTCAGACGCGACCAACGTGGGACTTCGCCTACGCGTACGACACGCGGAGAACGAGGCCGCGGCAATAAGCTCCAGCTGCTGGAGTCGGAAAATAACATGTTTTGCAGGGAAATGGCTGATCTCCGCGAACAGCTCGAGCAGCAAAATGCCGCGGTCCCCCCTTCCGCGCGGTAGGGGGATGCCCGACACGGGAGATGTCGGTTCAAACAGACTCTCCTCAAGACCCGGTCAGCACCTTCGTGGAGGTTCTCACTCCGGGGACGGAGTGTGTTGTCCCGCCAGCGGTTCGTCTTAAGCTGTGCGGAAAGACAAAGGTTTTGGAAGGGGCCCGAATTGTTGTTCAGGGCGAGGATGACGGCGACAGAGCTCTCCAACACCGAGTGGCGACAATAGAGCGCCAACTCGAGTGTTCATGAGTTGCTCCACCAACTCCTGAATATGGTGGCGGGCTTCGGTAGTTCGGGAGATAGCGGTGATCGATCGTCCCGGCCACGAGCACCGAAGGGAGACCTTTCGGGGGGCGGTCCAACCCCAGTCGGGGCCGGGACGATCGAGAGCACCGCGAGTGCTCGAGAAAAGATCTCCAGTAAAGATTGGGCAACGGTCATCTGTCGCGGCGGGCGCACTGCTGTGCGCAGTGCAGAGGGAGAAGTCCCTCCGGGCGCGGCGCCGTCGGTTCGGGCGCAAACTCCGGGGAGACGCAAGAGCCAGCAGCGTCTGGCCCCTACCAGTGGCGGAGGCCGTCGTCGTCGACGCCGGCGTACGGCTGCAGCAGTGGCCGTAAGATGCGTCTCTGGCGACTCTGAAGAGCCGTCATACGCCGACGTTATGCGGCTCGCGCGTGAGAAGGTCTCACTATCTGATCTTGAGATAGAGGAGACACGCGTCGAAAAAGACATGGAAAGTGGGATCTTAGTAGACATCTCGGGCCCCAACGGTGCGGCAAAGCCGGACCGGCTGTCACATGCCGTGGCCCCTGTTTTACAGGGGAAAGCCGTAGTGACACGCCCAGTCCAGAAAGGCAAGCTGCGGATCACCGGCTTGGACGAGTCCGTGTCCGCGGCGGACTTGGTAGCACTCTTGTGCTCGGTGGAGTTCGATGGTTGCCGAGAGTTTGAAGTCACAGTAGGCCCTGACAGAAGGTAGGGATCGTCTGAGTGCCGTCTAAGTGAGGTGCCCACTGGATGCGGCCACTAAGGTGGCCGAGCTCGGCCGCCTACGCGTAGGATGGTCGAGCGCTAAGATTGCGCTTCTGCCTGGCCGCCAGCTTCAATGCTTCAAATGCTTGGAGTTTGGCCACGTCAGGCAGATGTGCAAAAACACGGTGGACCGGAGCGACACCTGCTACAGATGCGGCAAGTCCGGTCACAGTTTGCGGCTGTGCCAGGGCTCGGCCCGGTGCATTCTCTGTGCGGACCGCGGTCTTCCGTCGGCGCACAGACGAGGAGGAAAGGCGTGCCCCTCACGCCACAAGGGGCGTAACGGCCCTAGGGGTTGAAACGCGGCCGAGCGGAGGACGGTCGCCCATGACCACGAAGAGGCCATGGGAACTGAAGACCACGATGGCCCGCGTGGTTCAAATTAACGTTAATCTGTCACATCCGTGGACAAACATGTTTAAGTACTTCTTAAGTATAAGTGTATCCAGTATATTTATTTTTCTTTTTCATTTTTTGTAATAGTCGGTAAATTACCAGCCTTGAATGTACCATGGTCGGTAATGTAACATGGTCGGTAATGTATCATGGTCGGTAATGTATCACAGTCGGTAATGTGTCACAGTCGGTAATGTATCACGGTCGGTAATATACCATCGTCGGTAATGTATCACGGTCGGTAATATATCATGGTCAGTAATGTACCATGGTCGGTAATATATCATGGTTGGTAATATACCATTATCACAACAATATGTTGTTATTAAAAGAGTTGTAATAACGCATTAATTAAGGAATCATTACCGATTATTATATACGATTTATTATTATACGATTATTAACCTATTGTACCTTTATTCGCGCATACAAAACGTTACAGCAGACCTATAGCGATGTAAGTATTTTAACTGGATAGCTAATAAGTCTTTTTTATATTAATATTTTTATTAATAATTCTTAGTAGTATTTCTTCAGTGCTCTCGAATGTTCTTGCGCATAAAAACCACGGGCGCTGGCCTTGGCGAGCAAAGGGTCGCAAAAGAGATAAGGCACGCGCAAAGATAAAGCACGCCTCGCGATCGCGGGAACCAAGCGAGCGTGAGACCGTGGAACAATGCAGCATCAGCACTTTTTGTAGGGTATAAAAACGGCCGGAGCGACCGGCAGAGCGTAGTTTTGGTTCATTCAGTCAGAGCGTTCAGTTCAGTTCAGTTCAGTCAGTATCAGTCAGTCAGTACAAGCTTTGCTATACAAACTTAGAATATTTCTGCTATACGAACTTAGAATATTTCTGCTCTTACGAATTGAGACTTAGAATATTTCAGCTGTTATAAATTGGGACTTAGAATATTTCTGTCAGTACAAAACGAGACTTAAAGTATTTCCGGACTTAGAATATTTTACAACATTCGGACTTAAGAATAGTTCATTATAAGTTCATGGTAAGAATTTTGTAGTATAAATAAGTTTCCTTAATCTGAGAACGAGTATTTCCTTTTATAAATATATACATATATACGCACTTATCCTTTTGTTTTCTATTTCAACTGAGTTATTGAGTTATTAGTTAGATTCTGGCTTTTCACGCGTCAGTCCTATCCTAAAAGACAAGAGAGGTGCGTCACGAGCGCACGCTTGTCGTTTCCTTTGGTTCTATAGACAAGAAAGGTGCTCACGAGTGCACGCTTGTCGTTTCCTTCTGTTCCGTAGACAAGAAAGGTGCTCACGAGTGCACGCTTGTCGTTTCCTTCCGTTCCGTAGATAAGAAAGGTGCTCACGAGTGCACGCTTGTCGTTCCTTTCCGAGATACAAGAGTGAGAGAGGTGCGACTCGATTGCACGCTTATTCTGTGTATCTGTTCCCAGGAGACACACCATCCAGGTACTCCAGCCCGTCAAAGAAGACGTCGCATGCGTCGAGGAGGCAGAAACTACCAACTGAGAAATGTATTAAGAAATTATTCGCGTGACAGACAATTTGACCCGTTATCCTTGGAAACAACCAACACCCGTTCAACAAACACAACAGAACGCAACGAGAAGAGACTTTCGCGTTCAACGAGTTCAGCAGATCATTCCGCTAGATCTGCTCCGTGCGTTATAACTAATATAACAACCCTTAGAAAGCATCGTATTATTATTAGACCAAGATGGAAATTAATAAAAATCAGTAAACCAAAAGTGGTGTATCCGACAACGATTCCGCCATCAGACCCGCAATTTCAGGTATATATATGGAAAAAAGACAAAAAGCGTTGTATCCAGAGAAGGGAACTAAAAATAAATAATTTTTCCATTCTTTAACTCTTTGCACTCGAGAGGTGAGTCTCACTCACCACGCGATTTTATACCGCAACTCGAGAGGTGACTGTTGCTCACCACTGCGTACGCTGCGGTAACTTGATGCGCGGCGATAGTTGTTTACGTTTAGTTCCTTCGACGCGGGTTCCTACGCTCTCTTTGTATAATCTTATGAAGTGTAAAATGATATCCCTTCAAATGGAGATAAGACTTTCTTATCTGAAATTAGTACGCAGCCACGAACCGGACTGCATTTTTGGTCTCAGTTCGAACCTGACAGCCGTGGCAAAGAGTCTAGAAAAGTTAAAGTTTTTGATCCCCATTACCATGAATCGTGATAACGACATAAGCTCTAGTGAAGATGAGTTTGATTTAGAGTTGCTAAACGAGGAAACTACAGAAAAAAAAAAAAAAATTACAAAGAATAATGTTAAACAAATTATCCTTGTAAACATGTAAAGATACATTAAGTATTAAAATATAAAAGTTTTGTATGTTACTTTGCGTGTGTAATCATTTTATGTTAGCGGTAGTAAAGTCACGAAAAGCGCTACGAAACGTCTCGAGTTGCTGGTAGGTCCGCGCGGAAACGGCCTCGAGTGCAAAGGGTTAAAATACTTGAGTTAGTAATTCCGTCGGTAACTTATTCTGTAAGTACGTCAGCAATAAAACAGTGGTGGGTAACTCAAGAGACAGTCGGTAACGGTCGGTACATAAACCACAGTCGGTAACTGTCGGTAACCACACGGCAGTCGGTAACAATCGACAATCAAACCACAGTCGGTAACGGTCAGTAATCAAATACCAATCGGTAACAATCAGTCCAGTCATCACTTCCCGACCAAAATCCTCTTTCTCTGCCTCGGTAAAGCCTAGACGGCTGACCAAAAAGGGAGAACGTACGTTCGGCAAGTGTAAACGGTTTCGTCGGACCGTGACCTTGCGCACTCGGACGTAACAAATCACAGCGGGCCGGCGCAGGACTTGGCGCTCCAAGTCATACGAGAAAGGGAGGCAGGTGTCCTGGCACTCGCCGAACCCTGGAGAGTCCCGGAGTCCCCCACGTGGGCGGGGACGTTGACGGCGTGGCGGCCATCACGTGGGTCTACCGACCAGGAAGTCCCGCAGTCCGCGGGGTGGTTGATAGGGGCCACGGGTTCGTGGCGGTAATGTGGGGGAGACTCGCAGCATACAGCTGTTAAGTTTCCCCTAACTGCGCGCGGACTGACCTGGACAGATTCCTGGACTTTCTGGGGCCCAGCATCGCACAAGTCGGGGGAGCCTCTGTGCTGGTACTTGGCGATTTTAATGCCAAGTCGAGGACATGGGGCTCTCCCCGAACAGATTGGCGCGGACGTGTGCTTGAGAAGTGGGCGGCGGACTTGGACCTCCGGGTCCAAGTCCTCAACGAGGGTGTGGCGCCGACTTGCGTTCGTCCTCAGGGGTCCTCGGTAGACCTTACGCTGGAGACGGCTCCGGTTGCTCCTTTGGTGCGGGGGTGGTCGGTGTTCCAGCAGGAGTCGCTCCGACCACCTCTTCATCTCTTTCGAGTTGACGAAGCGCGCGAGGCATGCCCCGGTGACGAGTCAATCTCCGTTCCCGAGATGGAAGATCCAGGAATGGGACCTGGACCGTTTTGACGCCGCGCTTTTGGGCGCAACGTGGAAAGTGCCCTCCAAAAAAGAGGCGTCCGCGAGCAAAGAGGCGGCATGGCTCACCAGGGTGGTGACCGGCGCCTGCATCTCCATGCCGCGTGTCAAGGGGGCCGTGGTGAGGAAGTCCACCTATTGGTAGTCGGAGGACATTGCGGTCCTTCGCCGGTTTTGCGTTGTGGCCCGGCGTCGGTACACGCGGGCGAGAAGCCGGAGACGCCATCTTCCGGGGGTGGTAGAAGTGCTGCGCCGCGTCTTCTGCAACGCGCAGCGGGAACTCCGGCGCGCCAACTTGGTCGCGAAGAAGGGAGCGTGAGAGGAGCTCGTCGCCGGCTTGGACAAAGATCCCTGGGGTACCCCGTACCGCCTGGTGTTGTCCAAGCTGCAAGCGGCGGGTCCGGCTGTCAACGAGACCATGGAAGTGGAGGAGGTCCATGGGGTCGTTAACACCTTGTTCCCCCCCAGGAATGAGGGTCTCGCCGTGCCGCGAGAAGAACTTCAGTGGGATCGGAAGTCTGCGGTGACAGCGGAGGAGCTCCGTTCCTTGGCCAAGAAGATCGCCGGGCATCGCTCTGCCCCCGGCCCTACCCTGCGTGGTGTGGGCGCGGGTGTGCACCAAGACACCGGAGCATGTTCTCCGGTGTTTCAACCGGTGCCTAAGGGAGGGTGCGTTCCCTGAGATGTAGAGGCGAGCCAAGCTCGTACTCATCCTGAAGCCAGCTGTGCCGGGAGGCGGCCCGCCGTCCTTCAAGTCTCTATGCTTGCTGGACGAGCTTGGCAAGCTTTTCGAGCGAGTCCTGACTCGCCGGATAGAGGATGCGCTGGCGCGGCGAGGGGGGCTCAGTGCGAGCCAGTACGGGTTCCGCCCGCGCCTTTCAACGGTGGACGCGGTCCTCCGCTTCCGCTCGGTGGCGGAAGAGTTTACGCGGGGAGGCGGGGCGTGCGTCGCGGTTAGCCTCGACGTGCGCAACGCTTTCAATACCCTGTCGTGGGGAGGAATTCGCGAGGCGGGAGGTTACTGGGGGTCCTCGTCCTATCTCCGTGCCGTGTTGGACAGTTACCTGTCCGACCGGCACGTTGTGTTCCCGTGCGTGGACGGGCGCGTTTGCACCCACCGCGTCACGTGTGGTGTCCCACAGGGATCCGTTCTTAGACCGCTCCTGTGGAACGCGGAATTTGACGCGGTGGTGAGGGCACCGCTCCCCCCGAGGTGCTCGCTTGTTTGCTACGCGAACGACACCTTTGTCCTGTCGGATGGACACAACAAACGGGTGGCAACAGAGCGGGCATCCTTGGCGGTTGCGGCAGTGTTCCGCCGCATAGAGTCGGTAGGCCTGGTGCTGGCACCAGCAAAAACGGAGGCGGTGGTCTTCCAAACTCTTCGCCGTCGGGAGGGCGGCCGTGTAACGGTGTGAGTAGGGGTAACTCGGGTGGAGTTCACCTTCCACATGAAGTACCTGGGTCTCCAAATGGACGACAGGTGGAAATTCGGAGTCCACTTCGACTACGTGCCCGTAAGGCCCGCAAGGTGGCCTGGGCTCTAAGTCGGCTCCTCCCCAACCTTGTGGGTCCGCGGCAAAGTGTGCGAAAGTTATACTCTGACGTCGTACACTCTGTCATGATGTATGGTGCCCCGGTGAGGCACAGGAAGGTTGGAGTGGGCCGGGCGGCAGCCCCGTTGGCCTCGGTTCAGCGACTGGTGGGGGGCAGGGTCGTGCGGGCCTATCGAACCGCGGCTCTCGAGTCCGTTTGAGTGCTCGCGCGAATCCCCCCAGTCGACTTGTTGGCGAGTGTGTACGCCGAGGTGTACGCGGCCAGACAAGCGGCGCTGGAGAAGGTGCGTGAAACTGGCCGGGACCTGAATCCGGAGGAAGTCCGGCAAGCCGGGTCAAAAGCCCACAAACAAATAGTGCTACGGTGGCAGCACCGTTTAGAGAACCCATTTTTCCCGGGACAGAGGGTCCAGGAAGCAGTGGGACCGGTCCTGGTAGACTGGGTGAAGCGCCCGTACCTCTGGATGACCTTCCGGTCTACCCAGATGGGTACGGGCTACGGAGTGTTCGGTACATTCCTACACCAAATAGGCAGGGTGGGTACCCCGGAATGTAAGCAGTGCGGAGTTGCGGTCGACACTGCGGCTCACACTCTCGAGGAGTGCACCACGTGGAGTGATGAAAGGGCAGCCTTGCACGAGGCTTTCGGCCCTGACGTGTCCTTCCCGTCTGTTTTCCGACAGACGGTCGGGGATCTCGAGAGGTGGCGCATCTTCCTCACTTTCTGTGAGAAGGTGCTGCGCGTTAAGGAGGACGTGGAGCGCTTGTGTCAGGGTCAGCTTCTGGCCCAGATAAGGGCTGGAGACCAAGTTCCCTAGTTCTATCGCAGGAGGAAGAGACTCGTCTCTCCCTCGTCTCGTTGGGATGTCCCTAAGACTACCCCATAGTAGGCGGGAAAAAGGGTAAACAAAGTTCGCAGTACGGGAAGGTAAGGACCTTCTCGGACATTGCACGCAAACACAGGAGTCGGCAGGAGGGGATAGGCTCCCTTCTGTCGTCGCGGAGTTGCGGTGCCATGTGACTGGCATCCAGGCGCGGGAGGGAAACCGGGACATTATAACCTTCCGGTTTCCCAGGTTTCCTCCCAAAGCGCACGAAGAGCCTCAAGGAAGTTTTAGGGGGTACGCTCTTTCGGGAGTAAGTCCCACATAACCCTGGTCTGCCCTTACAGGGGTATCCATAAAGGATTTCCCCTTGTAAAAAAAAAAGGTTTACGTACTAGTGAATTGTGTATTGTGGCAAGCCGCATGGACTCAAGCTTGGAGGTGCGGCGCCTCGAAACCCTCAATGTTAAGCTGCGGACAGAGGTATCCGATCTCCGAACTAAGGTCAACTCCTTAGAGAAGAAAAGGGACGCTTTCCAGCGCAAGCTGGGCAGCGTTCAGAGAGAAAATGGCACGCTCCGCGGGGAGGTAGACTTGCTGCACGAGGAGCTTGGGGATGTACGAAAGGAGATGGCATCCTTCAAGGCGGCAAGACTGCGGGAGGCCAGGGGGAGGAACGAGCTGGAAGCTTGCTCTACTCCACTACCTCCTCCACCGAAGCCTCTAGCCTCCTCAAGAAAGAAGAAGATAGAGGAGGAGCCACCCGAGCCATCTTCCTCCTGGGTGGGGGAGAGGCTTCAGGAAGAGGCCACTCCTCTTTCGCCCGCTGAAGATTCAGGCTAGAGCTCCTCGCAGGGGGACGGGCCGGAGACCCAGGGGGTCTCCCAGCACTTATCCCCGCCGTTGGCGGATGAAAAGCCCAGGTCCCTTTAGGAAGTGGAAAGCCGCGTAACGGACCGTCTTATGGAAAAGCTAAACACTTTCTATAAACAGATCCGGCTCCAGCTTCTCCGCCCATCCCTGGGCTCCGTCAGGGAGAGGGTTGTTGGAGACCGAGAAGCGAGAACTGGGGTCAAGCATCCTGCTGCAATCGTCTCTGGAGACGCAAAGTCTCCTTCTTCCCTTGGGAAGAAGAAGAAGAAGAAAAGAGGGGGAAAGAAGGAGAAAGGGCGGAAGGGTGGTGGAGGACTCAAAGGCGCTGCTGGCGGAGCTCACGCTCAGACGCCGGCAATGCCTGAGTCATCCAGCCAATCCCTCGGCCGACCCGCTCCTTCGGTCCCACCACAAGAGACTTGGTCACAAGTGGTGGGACGTAAAAAAAGGCATAGAAAAAGGAGAGTTCTCCCCCTTCTGTGCCCAAGAATAGGGATGGGTGATCTGATACTCGGGATGCCAAGCCTGGTCCATCCCAACCCAAGGTAGGCAGACCTCCTAGGTCCGTAGCCGTCACCCCCATTTCTGGCTTTGGGGCCAGGTTGGGGAAGGCAATGGCCGAGGCTAAAAGAAAAAGTACGCTGGGCGACTTCGGTATTTCTGAGGTTTGCTGTAAGAGGGCCATCACCGGGACTTTACTTCTAGAGATGCCCGGTGAAGGTAGCGCGGACAAGGCGGACAAACTCTGCACCGCGATGTCCGCGGTGCTGGCAAACTCCGGGGTGAAGGTCACAAGGCCGGTCAAGACGTGTGAGTTACGCGTTTGTGGCCTTGAAGACTCTATCACCCCGGAAGAGGTGCAGGAGGCCGTGGCGACCACTGGGGGTTGTTGGCCAGCCGAGGTTTCGGTTGGCCGAGCTCGCGCTTCTCCCAGTGGACTCGCCACGGCCTGGGTCCGGTGTCCCGTCGCTGCGGCGAAGAAAGTGGTGGACGGCGGATTCTTTACGGTTGGCTGGGCGCGGGTGACGGTGGAAGTTTTGGAGCACCGGCCCCTTCAGTGCCATCAATGCCTCCGGCGCGGTCATGTCCAGGCGACATGTACGTACATCGCGCCGGAGGAGGATCGGAGAGGCCGGTGCTACCGGTGTAGTGACCGAGGTCACAAAGGCGAGTGCAGGGCGACCACTTTTAAGTGTCCGCTCTGCAGTGACTTTGGTCGGCCCGCGGCCCACCGATTAGCCGGGAAGGCCTGCGCCCCAATCCCACAAAAGGGGAAACGGGGAGCGCAAAGAGGGAAAGGCTCAGCCCCTCCCCCTGCGACAAAGTCAGCCTCTGCTGCCACCACGATCGAGGCAGCAGCGGAAGCGGTTGGGGGGGGGCTGATCAGCCCTTCCCCGAGAAGAGTGCCCTGGAGGAGGAGATAGAGGTGGAGGTGCCACCGTCGCCATAATGGCCATCCTCCTCCAGGGTAACCTCAACCATTCCCGCGGGGCTTAGGATCTAATGATCCAGAGCCTCGCAGAGATCAACGGAGTGGCCGCGGTTGTGGCTGAGCCGTACAAGGTCCCTGACCACCCGTCGTGGCTGGGGTCCGAGTGCGGCTTGGTCGCAACATATTTTCGTGGAGGAGGGGGGCGGGTTGGGGTCCCCTGTCTTCTCTCCTCTGAAGAAAGGCAAGGGGTACATCACCGTTCAGTGGAGGGAACTCGCGGTTGTGGAAGTTTACTTCTCGCTTTCAAAACCCTTGCCGAATGTGAGCAGTACCTGGACGAGTTGAGCCGGGTTGTCAACCGGCTCCTGCCTTGTCCGGTATTGATCCTGGAGGATCTTAACTCCAAGTCCACCACTTGGGGCTCCCCAAGGACTAACGCGTTTGGCAGGGCCCTCGAGGTCTTTATGGCGGCAAACGGGCTCGTGGCTTTTAACCGGGGCTTGCTACACACGTGCGTTCGGCGTGGAAGGGGGGGGGTCTATAGTAGACGTGACCCTTGCCTCCCCGTCTGTCGCTCGTTGTGTGTCCGGATGGCGCGTCAGGGATGACATGGAGACTCTATCGAATCACCGATATATAACCATGCAGGTCTCCGTGCTCCCTGAGCGGCTCCGGGGCCGCCTTCCGGCGAGAAGGCCTACACCCCAGGAGTGGGTTTTGCGAAAGCTGGACCCAGATCTCCTGTCCGCCGCTGCTCAAGTCGCGGCTTGGCCAGCTCCACCGGCCGAGCCGCGTGACCTCCGGGCAGAAATTCGGTGGTTCTGCGGGACGCTGGTCGCAATATGCGACACGGCGATGCCGCGTTCCCGTGAACCGCCGAACCGGAGGTTGGTGTACTGGTGGACGGACGAAATCGCCCAGTTAAGGGCGGTGTGTGTTCGTTCCAGAAACCGGTACACCAGGGCCTCCGCCGTACCACCTTTGGCGGAGCGGCACGGGCAGCGGAGGCGTACGAGAGGTATCGCGCAGCGCAAAAGGCCCTTCGTACTGCCATTGGTAAGGCAAAGTCCGGAGCATGGTCAGAGCTCCTCGAGACTCTCGACGGTGATCCGTGGGGGCGCCCGTACAAGTTGGTGATGGGCAAACTTTGCCCCGCCGATTACGGAGAGTCTCGACCCCTAGCTGCTGGAGAGGGTCGTCTCCACACTCTTTTCGGGTAAAAGGGGGGAGTGGCCCTCTCCGGAGCCCGAGTCGGACCCCGTTGAGTAGTCCGACGAGCTGGGGGTCACAGAAGAGGAGCTGCGCTGGGCCGTCCGTCGGATGACGCGCAAAAACACCGCGCCTGGTCCCGACGGTGTGCCCGGCAAGGTGTTGGGCTTGCCTTTGGACAGGGTCCCCTGGAGGCCCGCTTTAGGCAGATCCTCACCGGCTGCCTGAGGACAGGGGGTTTCTCTCACCGTGGAAGCAGGCCAAGTTGGTCCTTCTCAGAAAAGGGGGTCGGCCCGCGAACTCGCCGTCCGCGTATCGGCCGATCTGCCTGCTCGACGAGGCAGGCAAACTGTTGGAACGTGTTGTCGCTGCCCGCCTCGTTGGGCATCTGTCGCGGATTGGTCCCGACCTGGCCGAATGCCAGTACGGATTCCGTGAGGAACGATCGACGGTAGATGCGATCTTCTACCGTAAGTCCCTCACGGATGCATCGGTCAGGCAGGGAGGGGTGGCGTTGGCGGTGTCTCTGGACATCTCCAACGCCTTTAATTCCCTTTCCTGGGACAGCATAGAGCAGGCGCTGGAGTTCCACGGCGTCCCGCCCTACTTAAGAAGGATTCTTGGTGACTACTTTTGCGACAGGGAGATTAAGTACACCGGCCGATACGGATCGCCACACAGGAGAGAGATGTGCCGCGGGGTTTCGCAGGGGTCTGTGTTGGGCCCTCTGCTATGGGACCTCGGGTACAATGTGGTGATCCGGGACGCCTTCCCCCTCAGCGGCGCAAATGTCATCTGTTATGCAGATGACACCCTTGTTATCGCCGCTGAGGAGAACTGAGGAAGGATCAAAATACTGGCTCAGCAGGGACTGGGTTGTCGGCAAGATAGAGGAGCTGGGTCTCAAGGTGGCTGTACACAAGACGGAGGTTATGTGGTTTCATAGCCCCCGTCGCGGGCGGCCGCCGAGACTCAGCCTCCAAGTAGGTGAGGCACGGGTCGAGGTGAGTACAACTTTCAAGAATCTTGGTTTACACCTCGACCCGAACTGGCGCTTCGACGAGCATTTCGCTCGTTTGGCCCCGAAAGTGGGGAGGGTTGCCAACTCCTTGGCAAGACTCCTCCCCAACTTGAGAGGCCCACAGGAAAAGGTTTGGCCGTCTGTTCGTAAATGTGGTCCACGCGGTGGCTCTTTATGGATCGCCACTGTGAGCTGAGGCCGCAGCGGAGGCGGGCGCGCGGAGTAAATTTGATCTGCTCCGCGCGGCCCAGAGGAAGATGGTTCTCGGCGTTGCGCGCGGCTTCAGAGACGTGGCCACAGAGACGGCGGGCGTGCTGGCGGGGGTTCATCCCCTTGCCCTCTTAGTTCGGGAGTACTCGGCGAAGTACTCTCGCCGAGTCGAGCTGCTTGGGGAGGACATGGAGGGCGATGCCCTCGGAGAGGCCCTCGCCGAGTCGAAGCGTCAGGCCCGGCAACAGCTCCTCCAACGGTGGGAGGAGTCTCTGAGAGTCCCGCGAACGGAAGCTCAGAGAGTTGTCCGGGTTGTCCGACCTTTAGATGTGGTTGGGAAAGGGAGTCGGGCGCCTCACCTACCATGTGACGCAGGTGCTCACCGGGCATGGATGCTTTGGTGAGTACCTGTGTTGAATAGGTAAGGAGCCGACGGCTCAATGCCATGAGTGCGGGGCGGCCAACGACTTGACGGGCCACACTGTGAAAGAGTGTCCAAAGTGGTCCGGTGAGCGTCAAGAGTTGGCCGCCAAGATAGGGCAGGACCTCTCCCTGGAAAGCCTGATAAAGGCTTTTGCCTCCAGGGATGAGGAAGAATGGAAGGCTGTAGTCTCCTTCTGCTCCGGTGTTATGGAGCAGTAGGAGGTCGCAGAGAAAGAGAGGGAGAGAGCTCCTCTTTCTCAAGGGGGACCTTAGGGGCGCGTGCAAGAGGGGTGCAGGGCCCCCGTCTCTCGCGCGCGACCCCGGGGTCCAAACAGGAGCCCTTCATGATATCGGTCCCCTCCCCGCTCTAAGTGGAGAGGGGTGTTGGTGTGGTGTGCGTTATGAAAGCCGGCTCCCCCGTCAGCTCGCCGCCCCAGCGGGACACTTACTTAAAACGAGAAGGAGTCGCAACAGCCTCCCCGAGTGAACTCGTAACCCGAGAAGGAAGTGTACCTGTTGCGGGGATCGTGACAAACCGGGGTGGAGACCCTGGCTTGTCCTGCACGCGATTCCGGAAATGGGACGGCGCGGCGGGGTGTGTCCCGCTGTGCCGTCGAGACCCGTGATGATAGAAGAAAGACGCAAAGTTCTCCCCCGACGGGATGGAGTTAGCTCAAAAGAGGGCCTAGAATTAAATCCTTACGCAGAAGTACCGGGCCTTCCCTTAGATGAGCAAAAAAGGCACACCATGAGGGTTTTAGTGAGTATACCCTCCCTGACCTGCGGGCCACATAACCCCGGCCTTATTCCCCAAGGGCCGGGGTATCCGTAATGGATTTCCCCTATGTTAAAAAAAAAAAGGTTAGGTTGTGATCGGACCTCGGTTTGGAGGTCGGGGGAACAGCCCCGGGCTTCCAAGGGCAGAGCTGACTGCCACCGAGCGCGTCCCCGGGTTGCGGATAGGGAAACGGCTTCAAGTACTTAGATTAGCTGCGAAGAACCCTTTCGGGGAGAATAAGCAGTCGCAAACAAACAGCGGTGGATATTGATGGTGGGGTGGTCGCTCCTGTGAGAAGGGAGCGGCCTATAAAATGCTCCATTAAACCTGATAAAGTATCCACGTCAAAGGCAAGTGAGTGCCGCCTTAAAAACATTTCCACCTCCGGGCAGATCGGGCTCGTTAGGTTTTGTTTGCCAACCGATCTAGGTGAAGGAAAACACCGATGTAAAACCACATAAGTAGAAAAAATATATGATGAACACCAAAATGAAGGACTTACCACCTCAGAATGATCGGACACTCAGGGGCCGGCACGGTGGGAGTACTGTCCCTGCTCCCGCCGCGTCGTCATCTAGCAAAGGGCAGAAAGAGAGGTTGACGGCGGGTTTCTCTGGACATTCTGCTACCGCCGTAACAGAGCAGCGCGAAAAACGTAAGGCGGATAAGAGCCTGGAGTCGGCTCTTCAAGAGGGTTTGGGGGTGGCCGATTGCTCCCTCGCTACGATGAGCATCATCGCCCTCTTTGACTATGTTGGTGACTCCCTGGACGAGCTTTGGGAGCGACTTTGTCGTCGCTCCAAAATGTCCAGGGAGGAGAAAGCGGGCAGGCAAAAAGAGCTCCGGGAAAGGATCGCTTCAGGTCTCCTGGAGCTCCGAGCCCGATTCACCCTTCTCCGTGAGTCATTGACAACATCGATAGGAATGTCGCCAACGTGGCCACCGTAGTAGAAAGGGTCGCTCGGGGGCAGGTTGCCTCTGAGCGACAAATTTTGGAGGCCATCCTCCAGGTCAGCGAGGATCTTGATGAGGGTAATACCTCTTGCCTCACTGACCTGAAGGAAATTAAAAAAGGTGTTGTGGGGGCGCGTGCGGCGATTGAGGAGGTCCATAATGAAGCCTCCCGGTCGCTTCACGCGCTTCACGAAAGCATGAAGACGTCGGTGCGTGCCATCGCCGACGTCTCATGCCGAGGCCGGAAGGAGCTACATGCTCCACTCCAGTCAGGAGGGGAGAGTCAGATTCCTCCCTCCTGGCTGGAGGAGATTGAGAGGGTGGTGCGGTCCACCGTCTCGGTGGAGCTCCAAAAACTTTTGGAGCGAGGGCTCCCGAGACGGCCCCCCCTCCTGTTAATAGGTCTCCTGTTCCCCCGCCTGTTCTTGTTAGGACACAGGCAGAGGAAAAGGAAAAGAAGAAGAAGAAAAAAAGAAAGAAAAAGAAGAAGAAGGAGAAGAAGCAGGTGGTAAAGGCCACCAAGGCGCCTACGAAAAGTGGGGGAACGGCCGCTGTTGCCGGTCGAGGGGAGTCCTCCCCTCCTTTGACCCTACCCTCGTCAAGCCAGCGGCCGCCTCGCAAGGTATTCCCGCGTACGGAGGCGGTCACCTTGCGTCTCGAAGGGGAGGGCATGTCGTATGCCCAAGTCCTTCGGGACGCAAGGAATAAGGTGGACCCTAGGTCGGCGGGCGTCCAGGGTCCGTCGGACTCTGGAAAGGCATTTGTTGTTAGAGGTGAGAAGGGAGGACCGCAAATTCAAGGCTGACCTTCTCGCCACTAAGTTGAAAGAGGCTCTCCCCAAAGGAGTCAGTGTGGCTCGTCCATCCCGAAACGTGGAAATATTAGTTTCGGGATTGGACGAGTTCACCACGAAGGACGACCTTTCAAACGAGTTTGTGGCAGAGTTCGGTGGCGGGACTGGCGTTAGGGTAGTATCCCTGCGTCGCTCCCAGCTCGTGGGTGGAATCGCCTTGGTTCGCTGCCCAGCTGAGGCGACGGCCAAGGCAATTAAAGTAGGCAATTTGACGGTGGGCTGGGTGGTGGCGAGGGTGCGTGCACTCCGCCCCCGCCCCTGCAGTGCTACAGGTGTTTCCAACCTGGGCACTGCAGGGCTTTGTGCTCCAGCCAAGTCGACCGCAGTAATCTTTGTTATCGCTGTGGTCGGCCGGCTGTACAGAGGACGAGGGGTGTTCCCTCTGTGAGGAGTCGGGCCGGAAGTCCTCCCACCGAATGGGTAGAGCCCGGTGCTCGGCCATCGGCCGGGGGGCTTCCGTGCCCGTTAGGTAACCCTGACGAGGGTAGGGAAGATGCGGTTCTTTCCGGCTCTGATACAAGGGTCCGGAAAGCCGCTCCTTCGTATATCTGGTGCGTTAAGCACCAGATATAGTAGGTGGTGCCTAGTTCTCTTTTAAGAGACCAGGCAATGTTAAGTGGTGGCCCGGTTCCCGTTGTTATGAGCCCTAGTTGGGACTCAACTCAGCGGTAGCTGGGCGCAGTGTGGGAAGAGAACCTCTCTCTTGTCTCGCGTTTCGAGACAATAGGGAGGTCAATACTACTATCATGAAGTCAAGTCCGCTTCGGCGTTTGACTTGAGGCCGAAAGGGGTGTCCCTCTCATTGCACTCGCCCCGCAGACGGCGGGGAAGGGGCTGTGTCCCCCCCTCCTTCCGATCGTGAACAAGTTCTGCTCCTCCATTTAGGATAGGGGGGCAAAAGTCCCCATGCCTCTTAGGCTGCCTTTGGGTTGTTCTAAAAGAGGTACCGGGGCAGCCCTAAAAGGGCGGAAGGTGGACCGCAGGGGTTTTAGTGGGTATTTCCCACCGAGGTGCGCTCTGGTGGGATAAGTCCCACACTATCCTGGCCCACATCTAGTCTGGGTCAGGGTGTGCGTAAATGCATTTTTCTTGCGCAAAAAAAAAGGTTGTGACCGGACCCCAGGCGACTTTACTCCACCTTGTCGTAGTGCCAGAAGGCTTAGAGGGGCGCTGATCCGAGGGGCTATGCTGGCGGGGATTTTTTTGAGTCCCTGGCAAGGTCACCCATGCCAGACAGGCCTTCGGGGAGCTCCTATACTAAGAGGGGAAATAGAAGAAGGAAAACCTCGAACAAAAACCGGAAGTTCTTAGCTTTGCTTAGCACCTTTTGCCGGTGCAACTGGGATAGGGAAACCTTGACTTCAAATCCGGAGACGTCCGACCTTGTCAGCCACGGTGCAATTGGACTAGAGGAGTAAACTTTGACTAAAAAATCTGGGGCGTCCGGCCTCGTCAATCGCTTTAGACAACCGGACTAAGGGAAGAAAAACCCTGAGGAAAAAACTTGGGCAGGTCGGGTTCGTTAGCCAGGTTACGGCAACCGGCCTAGGTAAAGGACACAACGAAATTAAACCACCCTTATAATTATATGGGATGTTAAGTAAGGACGAGACAAACGTATCGGAACAGGTCGAACGGACGGCCAGATCCCGGCACGCGGAAGATACCGTCCCGGTTTCCCGCGCGTCGTCATCTAGCGACAGGCTTTGCGTCACCTGTCCCGCAGGGGAGGCGCATGAAACTGCGTCTGCGAAGATTGGCGTGAATGCGCCAATGGAAGTAGGCGGGCCTCTCCCCAGAAACCGGGGAGTCGACAAGTTTTCTGGGGAGGCAGCAACGAGTCTCGGGCTGAGCGCTTGCACGCAAATTTTCGGGACTCGGACGAATCAGAAGGAGCGAAAGGAGAAGTTGATGAACAAAGGCATCATTGCGCTGCCACGCAGGCTCACTCCCAACCGAGAACCTCGGGTGTTTTCCTTTCCCAGGTCACCCCATTTGAACCGCACCGCATCCCCTTACCGCGGGACGCTGACTCCGACTCGGAGCCAGAGGTGGTTCTAGCGGCTCCGGCTGGCGCTTCCGACAGGGAAGCAAACCGTCGCATCTCCCCTCTTTTGCGTGAGCAGAGGCCAAACAGCCAGGAAAATAAAAAAAGAAAAGGAGAGAACGACACAGGCCAGACAACCCAGCCTGTGCCGGAAAAGAAGAGCAGGGGGGACGGTCGTCTCGCTCTCCCACTCCGTGCGAGTTGCCCGTACGGAGTCGGGGGCGTCCCTACTCATCGGGGAGATATGTTGGACTGCGCAAGGTCCAGCGAGAGCTCAAGGAGGCACGCGAGCGGGAGGAGCGCCTGCAGGCTGACCAGAAGCTCATGCGGACCGTCGCTGAGTGCCGCACGGTCAAGACAAAATTGGTGACGATCTCACGACATCCCACCCTCCACCAAGCGGAAGTTCGGAAGCGGCGAACTGCCGTGGAGAGCCAAGAAGTGGGGGAGATGACTACTCTTCAAATTGTGGACCGAGCCGCCACACTTGCAGACTCGATCTGCAAGATAGCGAGGACATCTGGGAACCTTAAGGGGACGTATATCCGTCACCTTAAAGAAGCGGCCGTAGAGCTCAACGACGCGGTCACCACCATAGCGGGTCGCGTTGAGTCTGGCAAAGACGTTCGGCAGCTCATCACGCAAAACAAGCTGCTGAACAAAAAAGTTCACAGTTTTGAGGACCAGGTAACTGGTCTCCAACGGGACAAGGACGCTGCCCAGTCTACACTGGACCTGAAGAAGGAGCTCACGAGGGCGAGCCGCACGCGGCCGCCCAGGAAGTCGTCCGGGTTATCCGACCCCACCTTAAGGTGTGGTTAGAGAACGGGATCGGTCGCCTCACCTATCGGGTGACACAGGTGCTCACCGGGCATGGTTGCTTCGGTGAGTACCTGTGTCGTATACAACGCGAGCCAACGGCATAATGCCACGAGTGTGGGGCGGCAAGTGACTCGGTGGAGCACACCGTGGAAGAGTGTCCTCGGTGGGCTCCTGAACGCCGAGAACTTGCCGCCAAGATTGGTGACGATTTCTCTCTGGAGGGCCTGCTGCGGGCGTTGGCCTCCAGAGAGAGAGAAGAGTGGGAAGCAGTGGTCTCTTTCTGCTCCGTGGTGATGGAGCAGAAGGAGGCGGCCGACAGAGAGAGGGAGAGACAGCCTCTTCCTCTCGGGAGACCTCGGAGGTGTGTACGAGCAGATGGCGGGGCCTCTGTTCTCCGTGCTCGTTTCCGGGGTCGAGGCGATCCCCAATGACCGTAGTCCTTCCCCCTCTCCTGCATGACCATTTGATGCTCATAGAGGGATTGAGGGAGGTAGGGGCGGTGGGTGTTGGAAGAAGCCGGGTCTCTCGTTAGCCCACCATCCCGGGAAGATGCGACAGAAGGCGCGACAGTGAGGAGACACACGGCGGCCATTATTCCCGGGGTGGTACCGTCCACCCCGGAAAATGGTTTATGTTATGTCGTCGTCGCCGTGGGATCGTGACGAGTAGGGATGGGGATCCCAATTCGTCCTGCACGCGGTCCGGGATGGGGTGACACAGTGACATGTGTCCCACTGTGTCACCGAACATCGAGATTCACAGGAGGAAGGTCTTAAATACTCCCTTCGCGATGTACTCTCTTAAGGCTCAAGGGGGGGTCCCGACAGAGTCCTGCACAAGGGGTTCCGGGTCCCTCCCTATGATGAGCACAGTGGACACACCATGGTGGTTTTAGTGGGTAAACCTCTTTCATCTTGAAGGAAGGAGGAGGGAGTCCCACATAATCTTGGGCCTTTCCCCAAGGTCAGGGTATCCATAAAGGATTTCCACCACGTAAAAAATAAAAAAAAAAAAAAGAGTGTGACCAGACGGAGGCAGTTTCTCGTTACTTTGAATCGGTCGCTACCTGTTTTTTCTTCTAAACAGGAAGGTTTATTATTATTATCTTTCTATTGCAGATACGGAAGACTTACTGCGTCGGGTCTTTGGACTTTCCTCTTGGATTGTAGCTTTCAGATAAGTATCAGTCGGCCTCGATAAAGATTAATGTTCACTAGGTACAGGTGAAAAGATGTTAAGAAATTTTAGTCGCTTTGCATGTTTTAGTCACGCTGCATTGTGAGAAAGACTACCTGTTTGCAATTTTTCTTGAAGTTTTTAATGAAACCTAATTGTTTAAAATTTGATCACAAATGCATTTAATTTTGTCCTCTTTACTTCTTTTACCAATTGTACCAAGTCTTATTTATTTTTGTTGATAATTTTTAAATTTTTTCCCCAAAGGTGAGTTTTTCTTTTTAATCGGTATTCTTACTATCTCATACATTACTCACACCAAGTTTTGTCAACTTTTTACGAAAGTTATTTTATGTAATAATTGAACGTCGAATAATTGGACGATTCCTGACTTACATACTAAATTGATCTATCTAACTTACATTTTGACCTGCGCGAGTAGAATTTAGCTAATTTTTGTAAAAAATTAAAAATGTTCTAAAAATTCTTTAAAATTCTTTTGGGAATCGTCTAGTTTCATCATATGACTACCGCTTGACAGCTAAACTTAAAGAATTATTGATTTTTAGTGATTTTAACGCTCATCGAATTCAAAGCGTAAGTTTTGCTATTTATAATCAAAAGTTAAAATAAATGGCTCGTATCGCCTTACAAACATCATCTAAACTTAAACTATGAGTATTGCTTACAATTGAGCACTTTGAGACGCGTCACCACATAACTTTATATACTTGCGCTATTCTTTACTAGAATATTAAACTAAATTAGGCTGCATAATTTCCTGCTTTGATCTGAGACTTTGCGTCACTCTGACGTACAAACGTTAAATTAATTGCCTGAACTAAATGTCAGTTTAGCAAGTGTCACATATATGGCACATAAAACACAAATTAAACCTTTTGATTAACATTTTCACATCGGTTTGTGTGTTTTCTTACTTCGGGCTTTGAAACAGTGTTTTATCTTTATTTATATGTTATTGTTTTTATTTTTGTTACACTAACTTATATATATATATGTTGTTTTTATTTATTTATTTATGGGTATATATATATATATATTTGTTATTTTTATTTTGTGTTGTTATTATTGTTAAGTCTATATATCATTATTTCTTTGAATACTTATACTTAAGACGTAAAAAAAAAATATATATATCTATATCTGTATAGGTATAAAATACACAAAGTGCAAATATTATAAAAAATATTATAAAAATATTATAAAAACTTATTACTTTTTGCACAACTGTTCTTTTTGTCCCGCTTTTTGTTACCAAAAATAAAATTTTAACTTCTTGATTGTCTATACCAGGGCTGCACAACTGGCGGCCCAGTAGCCACGCTTGGCTATCACGTATATTCCATTTCCTTCATTTGTAGCGTAGAGTCTTTCCCCATTCTCGCCTAAAGCGCTGGCGGAACGTCGCGCTGCCCGCCGTAGAAGGCTAGTGGTGATAATGTCGATGCGTGCAGTCGCGCTTTGATTATTTCGGTTTTGTCAATATTGCTCGAGACATGACTTGATACAGTTTTGACTATGCATCGCTGTACAGCAGCTATCACATAGCTTTCAAATTATAAGTATGCAGCGGCAAAAAATTTAGTGTGACTGACGAGACATTGTCACACTTATTACACTTAACTATGACTAAATTTTCTGTTGATATTTCACAACTTGTTGATGCAACTGTTCAACCTCAAACATTTCATTAAGAAATTTATAATATTAATAATAGTTTCCTACTACAGAAACAAAGTTAAGCGATGTCATGCACATACTTATAAACCCACACTTTAGTAAAAAATATAAAATTACCATGTGGATTATAACAGATAACATCACAACTATAACTTATATATTTACGTCATTTACGTATTACACGCGTAAAATGCTATTTATGACAACTTCTCACATTCACATAATCCACTTTTATTATTTTATTTACTTTCTGAACGGCTCACGTTCGATGACGGCATGCCATGGATACTTTTAATACATACACACTACACATATATGAAACGGAGCGGAGCGTACGTATGTACACAGCGCGTCAGGAATTTGAAGAGTAGGCGCGGGATCGGAGGGCAAGCGGAGGGTTCGCTCGCCAACAAGCGCTGTACAAATCGTACAGCCCGCTTGCTCTCTAATCCCCGCGCTTACTCTTCAAATTCCTGACGCGCTGTGTACGTAGTAGAGTGGTAGGGTCACGGTCAATAGTGGAGGGGATGTCGGAAATATCGCAGCGTTACTACTTGGCTAGTCGGCTCGCCTGAGTTATGCTCCGCTGGTCTATACTACCTTCAATTTTGTCTTGCTCTGCGAGCTCAATAGACGGACATCGATTTTTTTCTTCTTAGAACGCTATCTCCGCTTTTTGGAGACTCGGATTCCAATCGTCGCGCCCTCTGCAGCCTTCTTCCAAATTGCGCCAACCTCTTAGTCTCTGCGCGATCATCCACTCGAATCTTGCTCCGGTGGCACCCTTGGGTCCAAATTTCGCCATCCGGAGCCTTCCTTCCGTTAACCAAGCTCATCGTCATCTCAGCCATAAAGATCTCCAGTTTCAAGATTTATATATCGGTTGATTAGGTTTATATTCTGACCAATTAAGTTCACATTTTGACCGGTTAGGTTGACATCCTAAACAGTAAGGTTCATATCTGGGTCAGATAAGTTTACATCTGGGGCGGTTAGGTTTATATCTAGGTCGGTTAAATTCATATCTTGACTTCTTAGGTTCAGTTTAGCCAACTAGAATGAGAACTTAACCGATCAAGATGTGAACCTAACTGATGAGGATATAAACCTAACCCTAATCGGTCATAATGTAAATCTAACCTAACCGGTCATAATGTAAACTTAACCGGTCAAAGTATAAATCTAACCAATCGAGATGTAAATTGAACTAGTCAAAATGTGAACTCAATCTGTCAGGATGTAAACAGAATACATCTGCACGTTGTGGACATAGCGCGGAATAGAACCATGTCCACGTTTGGACATAGCGCACTGACCGTCACTTATGGACATGGCTACGTAGTTGCCAATGTGCATCACACATAGACATTGCACTTGTGACGGGGCAACTCGTCACTGTAAATAATATTGTAACTTTTTTTGTAACTATTTTTAGCAACAATATATATACATATTATCCATTTTTGTATCCTTTCTTTCCGCCTCAAAAGTAGTTTAAGGCCGCACCGCAACGCCGACAGTGCTCCACCGAGTGCACTTTGTCCCGATCATGTAAACGCGCCTTACGTCTAGGGAAATCAAGCGCCGCAACCGCAAACAGTACCGCGCCGGCGCAGAACCCCACTCGCGGGCCTGCGCGCACCGCACGCCGCGCCCCGGACCGAGCTCGGGCCGCCGCCGCGTATATAAGGCGGGCGAAACCGGCTCCGAGCAGAGATGCCAGATTCTGAACACTTGGTAGCATGCGGTAGCAGCGGTAGCATGGAGGGGATGCGCACAACCTCAGATCGTGTAGGATCTGAGGTTGTGTGCGCATCCCCTCCATGCCCGCATGCTACCAAGTGTTCAGAATCTGGCATCTATGGCTCCAAGCACCATTCCCAGGGAGTTCAAACTCGCCGTATTTTTTGGCTCCGGAAGTTTTAGTAGTTTATTTCGGAGGTGCCCTAGGCCAGGCGGCAGCACAGTCGGTTCCCCTCTCTTCCTCTCTTCTTCCCTTGCCTATAAGTCGCTGAGTGCCATTAAAGTGCATGAAAGTGCATGAAAGTATTGTGATATGTGGATTCTGTTACATATCGCTATATTTTTGTTGTTTCTTTTACTGTGTATTGTGCAGTATATTGTGCTAAAATTTATTATTTAATCAACTTTATAAAGGTTGTATTATGGTGATTACTAGTCATTATGGTGTTACTACTGATTGTGTTGATTTTATCGTGATTATTGTCGATAGTTTTTGTTTAATATAATTTCTCTTTACGTTATATATATATATATATTTAAGGCATTATTTAATTATTATTTATTACTTATATTAATTTAAATTAATTAGTATAGTATATTAGAGTATATTGATTAATAAATCTAGAATATTAGTAGTAATATTAGCAGTATAATATTTAGTAGTAATTATTCTTAGTAGTTATTAATAGTAATATTATTTATTTTTTAGGTCGTAATAAACATTTTAGGAAAATAGTTCGTAAATGTTGCGTGCTCATTTGTACATCAAATAAAGAAATGCCACAACATGAATTTCCAAAGGATGTGTGACGAACAAAAATGGTTAACAGCAATAAAAAGAACAGATATAATTAGTAAAAATATACATATCTCTATACTTTCTTACTTACTTTGTTCTCTTTTTCTCTCCGTAAAAAAATGAATTAAATCTAATGAATTAAAGTAGATCTAAGTTAATTAAATCTACTTATTGTTAGATCTGTTCAAATTTGAACAGATCTGAGTTGATCTAATATAATAAATTTGAGTCGATATAAGGTAGATCTAATAATAAATAAAAGTGTACATTTACATAAATCTAATAAATAAAATGTAAAACAAATCACGCTCGTTATAATAACAATAACAACATTAAATATAAAAAGAAGGTCTGTTACGAGCTAAATAGAAGATCTTTGTATTTATTTTTAATTATAATATCAAAAAAACGTATAATGACATATAGGTAACGCACGCAAACGTTTGGACTCTTACTTGAGTCATCTTCAGTGAACATAAAAAATTAAAAAGATAAATAAATCACGCCATTCAGAAGAAGATGATGGTGGTGTGGATGTTCTCAATATAATAATATAAATTGTAAAATCTTACATATTGTAGTTGATTGACTTCCTGGAAGAGTTATACAGTTAACAAAGTCACATAAATATTCACCAGAGTAAACAAGGCAGTTTAACTTACATGTTTAGAGTCAAAATCAAACGGTGATCAGAACGTAAAAGGCAACGATTTATATACTTGAATCCCCACTCCCAAAACACAGTCAAAGTAAAACAAGTCAGTTAAAATTTAAAACAGTTAAAATTTAAAATTCAGAGTTTTGAAGATTTGATTTCATCAAGTAAGTTAAAATAAGCATGGTCAAGTAAGTCAGTATCGTTAACTAAATTTAAACCACAAATCTGTTCTTTTATATGTATAATTTCGGAAATCAATCTTTTGTAAAAGTTAGATTCATGGTCTAAGATTTGAATA
>NW_018020946.1:139041-147292 GCF_002006095.1 Pseudomyrmex gracilis | reverse complement strand
GTCCAATAATTTTGTGTCCAATAATTTTGTGTCCAATAATTTGGTGTCGAATCGATCGGTGTCGAATCGTACTGTGGTCAAACGGAACACGCCCCGTGAATAGTAAGTCACCGTGTGAGGTGCGAATGTATCTACGAGAGGGTGGTGATGAGTGTGATTTGCGGTTGTAACGGAGCCGCCGTGTTACGCGCAGCTTGCCCGGCCTTCCGCCTGCCGGACAGCTCGGTCAGACCAGGATTTGGGTGAGGAAAAAGAAGAGATTGCGACACGTTCGGTTTCTGTTGTAATACAATGATTCTATATTCTAAAAAACGGAACTATATACAATGTCGTAACGACGCGGGCTCGAAGCCCTGACAGACTGACGGTTCGCGGCCTGTGATTGGCGCGCGCGGACTATCGTGAATCGGTCTCGGCCGACGCGATAACGCAATGGAATCTTACCTACTAAGAACGTATATACAAGGCTGAAATGACGCAGAGCTCGAGGCCCTTACAGACTGACGGCTCGCGGCCTGTGATTGGCGCGCGCGGACTATCGCGGGTCGGTCTCTGCCGACGCGGTTGCGGAACGGAATCTTATCTACTAAGGAAGGACGGCCGCGACTATATACAACGAGGGGGTTTCCGGCTACGGAAACGCGAGTACGCGTGTCGGTCTTGGCGGCGCGGTGCGCGGACGCGTAGGGTCGCGGCACGACGTAGTGCACGCGGTCGGCGGGCCGGGTCTGCTACTGAGTAGCGAGAGATGTCCAGGTACGCCGTGAGAACGGCGGTTCCGGCGAGCCGTGAGAACGGCTTTTGCTGGGCCGTGAGAACGGCCGAGGGGACGATCGGTGTACCTGGGCCAATGCCCCGGGTACAGTCGGTCTAGGAACCTTCCGAGTCAACACCTCGGAGAGGCCGGATGGGCTACCCGAGTCAACACCTCGGGGGAGACGTCGGTGGCTCGAGTCAGCTCCTCGAGCAGGTAATTTCGGGGCACGGGTGTCTTCCCAAGTCAACACCTCGGGAAGAAGGAGTTGTGATTCCGAGTCAGCACCTCGGAGATCGGAGTCGATATCCTTCGAGTCAGTGCCTCGAAGGTGGGTTGTCGGTTCCGAGTCAGCACCTCGGAGACCTAGGAATGCTTCCAAGTCAACACCTCGAAGAGCGGGATAGGAAAGGAATGGTGCTCGGAGCCGGTTTCGCCCGCCTTATATACGCGGCGGCGGCCCGAGCTCGGTCCGGGGCGCGGCGTGCGGTGTGCGCAGTCCCGTGAGTGGAGTTCTGCGCCGGCGCGGTACTCTTTGCGGTCGCGGCGCTGGATGTTCCTAGCCGTGGGGCGCGTTTACATGATCCGGCGCAAGTGCACACGGTGCAGCACCTTCGGTGTTATGGTGCGGATTAGTAACAAACTCTCCAACTGATAAATCCGTTTACAATAAGGGTTTATTAATAAGAACACTAGTGACAGGAGTAAATATATAGGGTGACGGATTATCCCGTCACACGGTATGTGGCGACAAATCAAACACTGTGGGTCGCGTTGCGAGATCCCTTGACGTGGCTGTACTCCACACATACTAAGGAGGAGGTCACAATACAGTGCGCGGGGGGCACGGAGCACGTGGCAACTATTAAGAGAACGAGGCAAGTGACCTTGTCTGAAGGTTGTAAGATGTTGACGCGCGAAATGTACATCAAAACAAGGGAGGGGTCACGCGGTACTGACGTGAAAATGTACTTACCTGAGTATAACTTGTCGGTACCGGAAATCGCACTCACACACAAAACTAGTTTCACACTCGTCAAGTTAAAAAACGTGGTAAATGGAGAAGAGATAACAAGAGTAAGTACACAAATTAGTAAGGTGGTGAAAAACATGAATAACGCACGGTCGGGAGGAAACGTTCCTCCTCACATAATTTATACTAATTCCGTTAGTAATACGTTAGTTGTAATAATAATCGTTGTTGCAGTAAAATGTATAAAAAAGAAAGCTGACGTAAAAACGTTACCTAGTACTACAAATGTAGATCGAGTACGCACGGTGCTAGGACAACCTTAGTTTCAGTAATAATTATACGGTTAGTGTACTTGTAAAGAAAACTTGCGTACAAGTTTTCTTTTCTCAACGGGAGAGGAATGTTGGGAAATCAAATATAGTGAGATGATGGTCGTATTAAGAAATTTGTGCAGTAAGATGTAATTAGTATAAGATCGCGTACGTGGAAATTAGAAAGTTAAAACATAAGATAGTCACGTATGTTCGACTGTGACACAATTAAGTGTGTTGTTAAGAGAAAATATTGCTTGATCAGCAAGGACGGCAGATCCGTCTCCGAGAGCTGATCAAGCAAAGATGAGCGAGTTGCGCGATTAACTCGTGCAACATTGTTTAGGATAAGACAAGGTGATGCTCTCAATTCGGTGATATAAAAAGTGATGTGACAGAGATGAGAGCAGAAGTTCGAGAACTACCGCCGAGTCGTCGTACTAGTTGTAAGAAGCTAAGCTGTAAATCGTCAAATAAAGTTAATTTAACTATTGAACGAGAGCTGAATTACTTCTCCCGAATCCAAACGGAAAATCCTGTAAAAAAAATCCGGTACCGTTGTAGCGGTACAACATTGGACTGCTACTAGCTTACTGTGTGACTCCGCAAGCCGGAGAGTTTATCGCAGTGAGGAACAGCCGTGTAAGGAACGTAAGGAACATTGTAACCGGAGCAATAAAGATAAAGAAATAAGTTAAAGCATAGAACTTAATCTTTTACCACCCGACCTTCCTCGACATCCAACAAATTTTGGCAGCGGTGGGATCTCTCATTCTGTGTGTCAAGGACGAGACTCTGCAGGAGATTCCGGTTGGAACAAGGAAACGGACATTGGGTGAGAAAGAAAGAAAAAGAAACGAGAACGATTGAGTTCTAGTTTAAAAAAGGGGTATATTTAAAAAAAAAGTATAGAACATATATGTGTGTACAAAAAAAAAATATATTGAAACTCCGTTCCAGTAAATACTGCTCCTGAAACACAAAAAAAGCAGTCATTAAAAGAGTGTCTTGCGAACTACGGGTTCAAAAAAGAAAGAAAGACACCGCGAACTCACAGTCTCGAGTTACACGGCAACTGACCTAACGCAAGCTAAGCGACGGGCAGTGACACAAGGCGGAGATAAGGAAGCGGCCGGACTGCAGTAGCAGAACGAAAAATAAAAATGTACCGCCGGGAAACTCCGAGATCAGCAAGCGGCAAGCAGACAAGCAGCTGTGACGGAAGGGCCAGAAAAGGCACCAAGGAACCAGCAAGGGACAGCCGAAAAGCAGCAAAAGTAACAAGGCAGCCAACGCAAGCGAGGCAGCGGTAGCGGCGAAGCAGCGAGACAACGAACCAGCAAAGCGGCGAGGCAACGGTAGCGGCGGCGCGAGGAAAGCTGAGTCAGCAACACCACACAAATACAACTCTCGTAAGCGGAATTAGGTCAACTACTAAAAGTCAAATAAATATTTTGTAAAAGCAAGCGAAACATGTGTCATAAGAAAGTCTATTACCGGTACGGGAACCGAGAACCGCACCGGCGGCGCTTCATCAAGAAGCAGAAATAAATAGGCAGGATAGGAATTTGTATCGGAATGTGATTGTAGAAAAAGAATTTCCGTTCGATTTAGACGGTAGTATAGCCGGTCATATACAGAGTGTAATAAATCGCGGTAAAGTTGAGAACAGTGGAACCCCGAACAGTGGTACTCAGAGATCTTTAATTTCATACGAGAGCGAGTTGTTTAACACAAGACAACGAGTCGAAATGAATTACGAAAGTATGGATCAGGAACTTGACGAACAAAATAGAAACCGGCCTCGCAAAGAAGTGGAACGCGAAATTTCCCGAATCCGTAACGAGTTGACTGCGGGCGGCACCACGGGGCGCGGAGCCGCGGGAACAAGTGAGCAAGGTTACAACCTTGCTGACGCAATGCTACAGCAGGTAGTGCGGTCATTGGAAGCGATAAGTTCGCGAATAGACGCGGTGGACCGACGGGTGACGGAACTCCGCGAGACACACGGACGCGGGACGGGTGTGTCGATGACGCGACACGTGTACAGACGTCCGAGCGAATAGTTAGACGTGACGTACGGACGTATAGCTGAGGACGTAAGAAATCGCGCCGTGTTGTACAACGGTAATCTAAAATTAAAAGACGTAGTCGGAATGATATCGATGTTTACTGGGAAATCACCCGAGCAAGTTCGAGAATTTTTAAATGCATGCGAATACGCAGAGGGAATGGTCAACCCTGCGGAGGAACTCGCTCTTTTGCAACCAGTATTGCGAACCAAGCTGAGAGGGCAGGCGTTGATTGATTTTGAAACAAAGGACATTCGCAATTTTGGTCAGTTAAAGGCAGAAATAGAAACTACGTATTCTGCAAAGCAAAGCACTACACAATTACAAATAGAATTCAACACATTGCGACAAAAGAGTAGTGAAAACGCACAGGTTTACGATCAAAGAGTAAATCAAACGGCCATGGAGTTGTACGAATCTATGGTGGAAGGCAAAGGGTACACCATAGAAGAGAAACGTACTATTATGAATACTATTAAAGAGCAAGCGCTGCAACAGTTCCAAATAGGTATAAGGAGTGATGTCAGGTTAATTATAAGATCACGCAACTATGGAACGTTGCAAGAGGCTATAAACGCAGCTCTGAGGAAAAGGTGGCGGTGCCACAAAACAGCCACGTGGGAAATTCTGCAGTGAAGCAAAAGATGGGAAAAAGGTATGGAAAAAACGCGTGCTACAAGTGCGGAAAAATCGGGCACTACGGAAAAGAGTGTCGGTCTAGCAGAACAGCATTGCCAAAACCGAGCGGAAGCAGAGTAATTGCTGTGGACAAAACGTGCAGTTATTGCAAGAAAGCAGGGCATATCAAGGAAAATTGTTGGTTACTGAATGGCAGGAAAAATAAAAAAGGAGCTGCAAAAGCCATATGTGCGGCAAAAGACAAGAAAACGAAAAGCCGAAGTGACAATAGCGGGTCATCAAGTGACGAAGAAGACAACGGAAAAGAAAAGAAACAGTCCGTGTCAGTGGCAGAACTACAGGTAGCCGAGCTAAATGCTGCGCAAGCAGTTCTGGACTTAGTCACTGTATTGATGAGAGAAGCAATGAAAGGCGAAGTAGAATTGCTTTATGACACTGGAGCTACAGTGTCATTGATCAAAAAGAAATATTTAAAAGGGAAAACGCCAGCCGAAAAGACGAGCATGAAACTGACAGGCGTTACAGGGCATCAAGCATGTGTCATAGGAAAAATCACAGCAACCATACAGCGAAAAAATAAAAATATTAAGCATCCGGTTTACGTTGTGAGAAACGACTTCCCAATTAGCTATCAAGGCATTTTAGAAAATGACTTTATAAAAAAGCACAATGCCAAGCCTGATTACAAAGCGGGAAAACTCTCGCTGGGAAAAAACACATTACAGTTGTGCCCATATAAAAATATAGAATTGCAACCTCGTAGCGAAACAATCGTGCGAGCTGTTACTGATGGTAATCAGGTCGGAATAGTACAAAGAGAAAAGACGCAGCCAGGAGTTTTTATAGGACGCTGTCTGGTACAACCGAAAGAAAATTTTTGCCCTGTGAGTATAATAAATACTACGGAAGAAACGGTAAAAATAGGCACTCCGCGTTGTAAATTAGAAGCGCTAGAAGAAGAGAGTGAGACAAATAGCAAAGTAGCAAACGTAAGCATAAAAACGGAGGTTAACGGAGGGGTCAACACGCCGCGAAAGAGTCAAAGAGGCACTGCGAGTGAAGCATTTAAATAGAGAAGAGAAAGGAACATTATACGAGATATGTGAGGAGTATCAAGATATATTCCATCTTGCAGGGGAGCCGCTGTCTAAAACAAGCGCGGTGAAGCATAAGATACCTGTAAGAGTTGACACCACTCCGATAAGCGTTAAGCCATATAGGTTGCCGCAGAAGCATAAGCAGGAGGTAGAAAAACAAATCGGGAAAATGTTAGAAAGCGGAATAATACGCGATAGTAAAAGTCAGTGGAACGCATCTTTACTAGTAGTTCCGGAAAAAATGGACGCGTCCGGCGTGAGAAAGTTGAGAATAGTCGTAGATTTTCGTCGACTAAATGAGGCAACA
This sequence comes from Pseudomyrmex gracilis, assembly GCF_002006095.1. Taxonomy (NCBI): domain Eukaryota; kingdom Metazoa; phylum Arthropoda; class Insecta; order Hymenoptera; family Formicidae; genus Pseudomyrmex; species Pseudomyrmex gracilis. Next base: position 141,139 of record NW_018020946.1, on the reverse strand, counting down.
ATAGGCAATTCTTTTCCACTGCCATATATAGCGGAAATATTGGACCAACTTGGGAATGCAAAATATTTCTCAACGTTAGAGTTGGCGTCCGGGTATCATCAGATACCAATGGACGAAGAAGACAGAGGTAAGACGGCGTTTTCAACGCCGTATGGTCACTATGAGTATAACAAAATGCCTTTTGGATTGAAAAACGCGCCGGCGACATTTCAAAGATTGATAAACTCGGTCTTGATGGGACTACAAGGTATAAAGTGTTTTGTGTATCTCGACGACATCGTGATACACGGTGCGAGCTTGCAAGAGGCTACGAGAGGTTTTTGTCAGGTTGCGGAAATACAACTTAAAGTTGCAGCCGGATAAGTGCGAATTTTTTCGCAAAGAGGTCACATATTTTGGGCACGTGATCACCGAGAAGGATATATCGACGGATCCGTCGAAAATAGAGGCGGTCAAGGGGTTTCCGGTTCCAAAAAAAGCAAAAGATATACAGGCGTTCATTGGTCTGGCAGGACACTATAAAAAATTCATCGACCAGTTCTCAAAAATAGCAAAGCCGTTGACACGACTGTTACAAAACAAGTAGCGTTCGAGCAACAGCAAGCATTCGAGAATTTGGAAGAAAAATTAATTAGCGCTTCGTTGCTCGCATATCCGGACTTCGACAAGGAGTTTATCGTCACAACCGACGCGTCGGGTTACGCGATCGGCGCGGTGCTATCGCAAGGTGCGGTAAGTCAGGATCGGCCGGTTGCATACGCGAGCCGAGTAATAAATAAACCTGAGCGAAACTACAGCATGACGGAAAAAGAGTTACTCGCAATTGTGTGGGCGGTAAAGCATTTTAAGCCTTTCTTGTACGGAACGAAGTTCACAATTATCTCCGATCATAAGGCAGTGGTGTGGCTTTTTAACGTAAAGGACCCCATATTGCGGCTCGTGCAATGGCGTTTGAAATTAGAAGAATATGATTACGAGATCATACATAAGAAAGGGCAGGCGAATATCAACACGGACGCGCTGAGTAGAGCTTTCGCGGAGGCATGCACGTGCGAAGCGAAGGAGAGCGAGAAAACAAAAGAAGAGAAGAGCGAAAGGCAAGAGCTAACCGAAGAGAAAAAGAGACAGATACTATACGAGTATCATGATTCAACGATGGGCGCACATCAAGGAGTAGCACGTACAATAAAAAGAATAAGAATGAGGTACGACTGGCCTAAGCTGACAAGCGACGTGGAGAATTATATTTCAAAATGCGAATCCTGCCAAAAGTATAAGTTGTCGCGAAAAATAAAAATACCACTAGTAATTACAGATACACCGTAAAAGCCTTTCGAAAAGTGTGCGCTTAATATTGTCGGACCATTACCGGTGACAAGTAGCGGAAATAAGTATTTGCTGACGTTTCAAGACGGTCTCACGAAGGTGATACCCGTTCCGAATCAAGAAGCCGCTACGATAGCAAAAAAGTTCGCGACGGAAATTGTGTGTGAGCAAAGAATTCCGGAAACGATTTTAACGGATCAAACAACAAACTTTTAAGTGAATTGTTTAAAAATGTTTGCAAGGTACTGCGAATAAAGAAAATACAAACAACGGCCTATCATCCGGAAAGTAACGGAGCGTTAGAACAATCGCATAGGACGCTGGCTGAGTACAGGGTGAGTCATCTGAATCTATCACCTCCAATAACTCGTTTGTGTGGCCAAAAATCGAAAAAAGTTTCATATAAAAGTTGTAGGGTTTCGAGGGGGAACCAAAATGGCGTACCTTTCAACTTTTGATTTTGACCGAAAGTCGGTTACTTCAACCGGAAGTGGTTTTTTTAAAATGGAAACCCCCTTTTTTGACACCGGAAAGTGAAAAAGCGGAAAATTTTACGTTCAGATATAACCTTGGCTGTTTTAAAATTTTCAAGATGGCAAACGAAGATGGCGGACAAAAATTTTAGTCAACCGATTTGCACCAAATTAAGTTTACGAGGATTTTTGGGGTTGCTGATCACGAATCTGAAATCAGATTTGCAAAATTCAAAATGGCGGATCCAAGATGGCGGACCAAGATGGCGGACGAAATTTTTAGCCGAAATTAATAAAAA
>NW_018020946.1:129962-137681 GCF_002006095.1 Pseudomyrmex gracilis | reverse complement strand
CTCGTTCGCCAGATTTAACTTCTCCCGATTTTTTCCTGTGGGGAATGCTGAAAAATATTGTCTATAGCGAAAAACCAACAACCAAGGAAAATATGAAGGAACGTATTCGGACTGCTTGTGCCGCAATATCTCAAGAAATTCTTTTGAAAACAGTCACATTATTCAGAAGGCGTATCGACCTATGCATTCAAGAAAATGGACGGAATTTCGAACAGTTAATTCGCTAAGTGTACTACTTAGCGAATTAACTGTTTGAAGTTACAAATTAACTAAATAAAGCACCCCGATAGTGAGAGGCAAGGGGACTCACGTAAATAAGGCACCCCAAAGGGAACAAAAAACTACCACGTCCACGCTGTTGTTCCTGGGTAGTGCTAAAAGTAGTAATTTTTATTAATTTCGGCTAAAAATTTCGTCCGCTATCTTGGTCCGCCATCTTGGATCCGCCATTTTGAATTTTGCAAATCTGATTTCAGATTCGTGATCAGCAACCCCAAAAACCCTCGTAAACTTAATTTGGTGCAAATCGGTTGACTAAAATTTTTGTTCGCCATCTTCGTTCGCCATCTTGAAAATTTTAAAACAGCCAAGGTTATATCTGAACGTAAAATTTTCCGCTTTTTCATTTTCCGGTGTCAAAAAGGGGGGTTTCTATTTTAAAAAAACCACTTCCGGTTAAAGTAACCCACTTTCGGTCAAAATCAAAAGTTGAAAGGTACGCCATTTTAATTTCCCCTCGAAACCCTACAACTTTTATATGAACCTTTTTTCGATTCCTGGCCACACAAACGAGTTATTGGAGGTGATAGATTCAAATGACTCACCCTGTATATACGTCACTACGTGAACGAGAACGAATTGGGACGAGTGGGTCCCGTACGCAATGTTCGCGTACTATACGACACCACACACGACAACGGGGTTTACACCCTTCGAATTGGTGTACGGGAAGTGCGCGGAATTACCGACCGCCTTAACAAAACCACCGTCTACAAAGTATAATCTGGAAAATTGCGCACAAGAGTTAAAAGAAAGATTGCGGGCGACAAATCGAGTAGCGCGAGAAAAACTCAAAGAAGAAAAAGAAAAAGCTAAGCGTTATTATGACAAGAAAGCCAAACCAGCAGCGTTTAAAGTAGGGGAAAAAGTCTTATTGTATGATGAAACGCTGAGAAGAGGTAGATCTAAGAAATTAGAGTCAAAGTGGATAGGACCTTATGTAATAGTCGCGAAAACGTCAGACGTGACGTATGCAGTCAAAGCAGGACGGCGGACGCAAAATGTGCACGTGAATAGGCTGAAAGCCTTCATAGAAAATTAAAAACAAAAAAGAACTTACCGGGTCGCCTCAGTCAGAGTCAGAGAGGATGACAAGAGGCGGCGTCGCACGGGGCGGGGGCTTCAGACACGTCACCTCGTCGTCATAGAGCCCGTCGTTTTCGGGGTTCCACCTCAGGATGTAGCTCCGCTACACCAGCGGTCGTAGAGCGGTGGGGCTCCGGAGGTCTCCGAGTCAGAGGAGGCAGGTGGCGGTGGCCGGGCACATAAGAATTCCACCTCTGAGTCCGAGGTAGGTGGCGGGCACCACCCTGGTAATAGTGACCTCGTCATCCTCGGAGAGGTCACTGGGAGTGTGCTGGAGGTTGTCCAGCCACGAGCGGACACGGTAAAGCCCGCGTCGGGAGCTCGGGGGGCCGGAGCTCGTGGAAGTGGACATGGTGTATTAAAATAAGTATGCACAATATTTAAGTATGTACAGGGAAACACTTACAGTTTTTGTAAATCGAAACACTTACACTGTTTATCACAAAAAAAAACACACACTGAGGTACCAAAGTTACCGGATCGGTGGCGAACAAGGTACTGATGCTTGATTAACCGATCAAGGCAGGAATTTTATTAGCGTTTTAATGAAAAAGGTGGCGAAAATATTTAGAATTCGTAAATTTCGCAAACCGCCTTTCACCCGCAATCAAACGGCTCCCTAGAGCGATCTTACCACGCGTTAAGCAAATTTTTGAAACAATACACAAACGCGCAAAAACAATGGGATAGATAGATAGGACTCGCGATGTTTAATTACAATACGAGCGTACACGAGGCCACGAGACAGACACCATACGAGTTGGTTTTCGGTAAAATAGCGCGAGTACCCTCCAGCGAACCCTTATCTCCTGGTGACAAACTGGCAAGCTACGATGAGTATTTGATAAGTTTAGTTACTCAGCTACATAATATACAAAAGAATGCACGAGAAAACATGATAGAAGCTAAGACTAAATCTAAGGCATATTACGACCGAAAAATCAATCCGCAAACTTTCCGGCTAGGAGATCAGGTGTTTTTATTAAAAGGGCCCAAACCTGTCAAGTTTGGAGACCAATACATCGGACCGTACGAGGTCTTAGAAGTATTGAATAAAAATAAGATAAGAATAAGAATTTAAAAAATAGCCGGATAGTACATTCTAATACATTAAAAAAATCTCACATAATATTTGGATCGGTAACTTGACTTGAATTTCAGATGGAGAACCAGGTCAAAGGCATAATTACCATCACAATTTTAATAATATCACTGTATAATGTTCAAGCAATAATAGGCTACGATTGTGGATCTTCGTCGGCAAACTTTACGACGATGTTGCTTATCAACATTGAAGAATGTGATATACCACTACCGAGCGTAAACGCAACTAAAGTTTACGTTCAATTACTCCAGATAGGTGATTTCGTTTCCGTCAAGGTCTTGCAGTGTAAAGTAGAGATCGATCAAACAGTTAGGAAGTGCGGTATGTTTTCCCATACAATGGACGTTTATAACGAAAAATATTCGTACATCCAAGAAATTTCACGCGACGCTTAAAATTACTTTACAAGACTACAAAGGCGACGTACGTATAAACACGAATCGCGTACATCTGCGTGAGTTGCGAATTAAGCATGACTCATTGCACTGATATCAAAGGAGAAGACACCTACTGGAAACCCATACCCACCGATCTGTGTAAATTATCGTCATACGGCGTATTGTACGAGGGATATGCCAATAAGATAATTGACTCCGGAAACACAAGAGGTCAAAAAGTATATTCGCTCACCACTCAGGATACCTTCTTTGCACTTGCCAGCAAGGAGAAATACGCAACGTGCGGATATACACTGACCAGAACCGAACATCCGGAATTAATAATTTTCGAAACCGCGCCAGGAAACAACGTATTCAAAAGGCGGACGCAAGTAGCTAATCTGGACATTTTCGCGAACATGAATTCCAAATTTGTGTACGTAGAAAGGCACATGCGAACGCAAATCAATGAATTGTACAGAAGCATTTTATATCAACAATGCAATCTCGAATATAAAATGCTTCAGAACGCGTTAGCAATCGCAACGCAATCACCGGACATCTTCGCTTACCACCTAATGAAGGGACCCGGATATATGGCTTTATTAGCCGGAGAGGTAATACACATAGTGAAGTGCGTACTTGTCGAAGTTTGTATTGCTCGAACCGACGAATGCTATAACCAGTTATCTGTACTACGAGAAAACAAAACATATTATCTCACTCCACAAACACATGTGCTATTGCGGGAAGGGACGCAAATTAACTGCAACTCCTTTGCTCCATCAATGCATTTATTAGGAGACGCAAGGTACAAACTCACGTCAAAACTAGTCGAATCATTACCTCCGACCGTAATAAAACCCATGACAAGACCGACCTGGAAGTACGTCAGCCCAGGGGCGCTTGCAACGAGTGGAATTTACACGGAAAACGACCTAGCCGAACTCAGAGACTATATAATGTTTCCCGCTGAGCGGCCTGCCGTGCTAAACACTGTCGCCAGGGGAATGATGGGCAAACCGGCAACCATGAATAAAGGATCATTCACAAACCTCATCGACAAAGCCTACATAGAAAAAATAGCCGTTTCCACATAGAAAAAAATATGAAACAAATTCCTACTGTTTGGAAATTTAAGTGCTGGAGTAATTGAAGTCTACTTAATCGCCAGACTCATAAAGTTACTCATAGACACCGTCGTTCACGGATACGTATTACACACCGTGTATGGCTGGTCACTACATTTAATCGGAGCCGTGTGGGACTCACTCACACAACTACTATTACATCTCGGCACGAGAAAACCTCACCGAAACAGACAAACCAACGACTCAGGCAACGAATCAGGGCCAACAAAAGCAATAAACTGCCAAAAACATGAATCTCAAGACGAAACACCCCAGCCTCATGTAAGAACTAATCTCTTGGCGCATGAGTCAGCATACTCTTTTAAACTCAATGAACGCGACTAAAAACAACCCATCCTGTCAATTGAATCCCTAAAGAAAACATAATACCGTACAGATAAAACATTAAACCCCCACAACCTTTAATAAAATCTATAAACAATAACCAAACGCAAAAAATAAGCAACAATAAATTAACAACGAGTAAATTAGCACATATATATATACGCATATAGAAACAAATACATATTTCCTTTTTTTTCTCTCTCTCTCGCTTCCTTGCCACCTCATAGAAGAAAATGGAGATTCCCGTCATCGATACCCGCCACCTGACGCGCTCGCCTCTCGCCATAAAGGTGCACCACGTTGCCTCACCCTCCTACTTTTGGGTGCATCTCGAAAACACAAAAGAAGAGTTCGAGGAGATGATGGAGGGACTTCAAGCGCCTATGCGCCGGCGCGGGAATTTCCTTATCTGCTGGGCAAATCGAATAAAAGTCGACGAAGCCTACGCCGGAAAACTTGACGACGGAACATGGCAGCGCGGGTTAGTCACCAAAGTACTCGACAACGGTTCCGTCATAGTCGCACTACGCGATTACGGGACGAATATGTTCCGCAAGGTCCACCACCTATATACCCTCGAGAACAGATTTCGCGACGTGCCATGGCAGGCAATTTCCTGCTCCTTGGCTTACACTGTGCCGAGCGATCTAGTGCCTGTATGGCCGCAAAAAAGTAACCAGCTAATGAAGCTGGCATGCGAGGGCAAGACGGAGTGGATGATGATCAAAGGAACAGCCTACGATGAAGCGGCATTCGTCTCCTTACAAATAAGGATGGAAGATGAAGGGGAAAATATGGACATACAGACTTTTCTCAAAAACTTCGGGTACGCCAGGAAGGTGATTGACGTGAGGGGTAGCGCCCAGCCTTCCCTCTAAGGAAGAACTCCATCACGCAAGAGAGGGTTGAATAAAAAAATAAAAAAAAAAAAATTTTTTTTGCGACAAGACAATATATTAACATTTAAGTTACGATATATTTATTTTTTCGTTAGCATTAAGTCATTAAAAAAAATAAAATAAAAGGGAAAATAATACAAAACCACAAAATTATTTCCTTTTTTTATACTTAGCCTTTAGTTTCATTTATACTAATCACTAGATTACGTCTTACTTCTTCTTTTATACTTAGCTCTTAATTTCATTTATACTAATCACTAGGCTCTACGTCTTATCCAATGAGATGATTGTAATTCTGAACCGGAATCCCTCACTTTTTGAAATATTTCTACGTCTTATATTTTCCCTTATACTTAGGTCTTAAGTTAGATTTTCTCCTTTGTTTTTCAACCTAGGAAAAATAATATACATTCTTTTGTTTGTTTTTTTGTTACACATAGATTATAAGTATCCAATCAGCTAGTAACATTTAACCTTAAGAACATACACATGAATACGTTTTTTATATATATATATAAGTTTAACAATAATAAATCTTCATACAACAAAAACAACTTCTTCTGACAAAGGTTTATTGCACTCGACGGTATTCGTTCTGCGAGCTGCGCCATTAGACTAAGTCCCTGTGTATTAGAACTAATCGGATCCGATTCTAAAGTTACGCCTGATTTTGTGAATTACTTGACCGTCGATTATCCAAATGGCAAAGGCACAGCACTTTCGACCTTCAGCCACCAGCAGAGAAATGCCAGAGACCTGTTACCCGAAGAGTAACTACCGCAGGAAACTTCGGTGTGTCACTCCTGCAGCAGGACCAATCTTTCAGCGCTATATCAATAATCACAAGATATGCCAAAAGTGTTACCTCTACCGAAGTGTTAGCTCTACCGAAGAAGACCGGAAAGAATATATAATTCTGCCGCCTCATAATTTGGTACACAAAACCTCCGTTTACTGTCAACGGAAATGCACCGCATGTGGACTGACAATAGTCAAAATGCGCTCAGCAAGCCAATGTCATGGATGCATGACACAATATAGGACAGCCGACGAGGATCTACTCAACATGGGGTGGAGAATGGCCGTGTCCAGCACCACCGAAAACCAAGGAAAATCGACAACTTACGCCAGCGCCAACGATGCTGAGTCTACGATCAAAATAATAATTTCGATTCCTTTAATTAATATTACCTAATATAGAATTTAGATAAAACGTTTCTAATACACAAAACAACCTAGACTAAGTTGTAGTAATAACGGCCATTATACTGAGTGAAAAAAAAACGAAAAGCATGCATACGTATCACGGCACATTCCGACAATAGAAAAAAGGACATAAACTATACACGTATACTCACACATTTGAGACAAAAGGACGAGGAAAAGTGACGGCTAAGTAAAAGACGACTTATTCTTCCTCCTTTTCAAGAGAAGAGAAAGAGACACGACCACCTGCAGAAACCCCAGATTTCACGGCGTCACAAAGAAGAAGACACTCTTTTTTTTTTGCAAATGTTCGGTACCCACAACATTTGTTTAACGCGGGGGGTGTTACGTCCTGGAGACTCCACAATTCTCTTTTTCTTGCGACGCGACGCGCCAACGCATAGCAAATCCTTCTTTTGTAAATAATAAAAAGCAATAAAAAACTTAAACGGATCTCCCATTGTTTGGTAACTTAGACTCCAGACGATAGGAGAGCACACGGAAATCATATCGGCGCCCGGAAAGACAAAACCGCGCCTGGCACTAACCCGAAATTTTATGATAACGAGCAAGAAAAATTTATTATTTAAACACTTCGAGCAGCTTTCCAAACAAACCCAGATATCTCCGGGTCCCAAAAAACACCGCTTACAAAAATTAGAGCGGCCGGCGCAAATAGAAACTCCGGCGCCACGAGCATTTGTATTATAAGCAAATAGCAAAGGATCTATGTGGCGTGATCGAGAAAAAAAACAACACTCTCCCTTTTCCCTTCTCCGAAAAATCGGACGAGCCGACCAAAGCGAGAGATCGTCGCCGATTATCGATCACACAAAGTTTACCCGACGACTAATTAACAAATAGAAACCAGAGAAGCCAACCGAGTTTTTTGTCTTATATATAAGACGGGACTCTCGGAGCTGGAGTCAGAAAACTGCTGATTTTCCCAAGAGTGCCGCAGCGAATTCTCGACGAGAGAGTGCGCAATAGAAAAAAAGGGCTAAGTGTACAAAGTAAACAAGCCGACCGGACCATCCACGCCAGCTCCAGCCGCACCGGTTCGAAGCGACCCGCCGCCGATCATCTAGCAGCTAAGCCGCACGAAGCTACGGGACCCAACAGCAGTCAACCGAGATCATCCAAGTAGTAACTCCACGTCATTATATATATATACAGTGCGGAGCACCATATCGTGCGCCGTAAGGAGAAGTAGTTCTCCTCCGGCTGCCTCCTACTAGCACGCGCCAGCGGCCCGAGATTTAATCCATATATACCGGCACGGTTACCGATGA
>NW_018020946.1:120156-127894 GCF_002006095.1 Pseudomyrmex gracilis | reverse complement strand
ATATGGATTAAATCTCGGGCCGCTGGCGCGTGCTAGTAGGAGGCAGCCGGAGGAGAACTACTTCTCCTTACGGCGCACGATATGGTGCTCCGCACTGTACATACGGAGGTTCCACTTTTCGCGTATTTACCTCCCGACTTTGCGACTGATTTGCGGAGAAATCGAGAAAACGGTCAAAGTAAAATACATAGACCCACTCAAAAATTCGGTTTAATCGGAAAGGCTACTCGCGGTATATAACCGTTTCGAGTAGCATCTGAACTTTTTGAAGGAGCTACTCACGGTGCATAGCTGTTTCGGGTGGCGTCCGAACTTTTCGAAAGAGCTACTCGCGGTGCATAACCGTTTCGGGTGGCATCCGAACTTTTCGAAAGAGCTACTCACGGTGCATAGCCGTTTCGGGTGGCATTCGAATTTTTCGGAAGAGCTACTCATGGTGCATAGCCGTTCCGGGTGGCATTCGAATTTTTCGGAAGAGCTACTCACGATGTGTAGCCGTTCCGGGTGGTATCCAAATTCCTTTTTTTTCTTCTTTTAATCTTCCTTAACCAGCGAAGACAAACAAGCTCAACATCTCCGAAAACGGTCGTGAAGCCTAGAGAATACAATAGCATAATTGCACAAAATCATTTAAGTGGAACCCCGAAGAGGAGCGTCACGAGCGAAAGTAAAGGTTGCGACGCCGCCGGCGCAACCAGATATTGCGACGCGCGGCTACCCTTGTTCTCAACGAGCCGGAGCCGACCAGGCCCACCACCGTCAGCCTTCCTCAGACATTAGAAAACGATAGCAACAACGACAATAATATAAGAAACCCCAGCGATACACACACAACCTCATCGCACGCGCACGCACACCCACCGACACACTCGCACATAGACACCTCACGCACAAAATATTAATACAAATAATCACGTACACGTAGAAACACGTGCAGACTCACACCACGACGACAATGCGTGCTATCAATCCCCGTCTTTCTCTCCTGTAACCCCTGATCCTCCCGTGAACAATCCACCGCCTTCACCTTTTTACTCCCCCTCTCCAACGCACCCAAGCCCTCTTGTTCCACAGAAAATTCCGCGGATCTGCAATCCGCGCCGACTCCTCCACCCCCTTCTCGCTCTCCTTCTCCTCTACCTTCCACATCCGGACAAGAACCCGCGGACGATGAATCTTCCGATTTCTCACGACCAACCACCCCACCGCTCGACCCTAAATTCCAACATTTCCTCAGACTAGCTTCCATTTACCGAAAAGCAGATCCTAAAAAATCCTTTTTGTAATCGATTCCCTAAAAATAGATCCTTCCGACCTCTTTCATTTGATATCCACCACTCCATCCAGAAAACTCCTCCCTGTCAAGTTTCCGTATCTAGATGACATCCGCTTAGTCCGAGTTCATCATTTTTATTCCATATTTCCCCCTAGTTCCGCTAAAATCCACGAGATACTAGAAATCAATTTAGAATAATGATTTCTATCACCACACCACGCATCAGCGCCACATACATGCACCCGACACACTCACAATTGTAGTATCCCGCCGGAGGCCCCTCACACACACTCTCACGACACGCATACATACATACATATATATATATATAACCCCCCCCCCCTCCATCTCCGAGTGATGACCCTCCGATTTATTGTAAAATTCGCGATATCACATCCATCCACACGACAACACGCCTAACACAAAAAATTTGTAACAGTAAACACCTTAAATGAATAAATTAATATTGTACATTTTATAATCTTTTCCTTTTAATTAAGACGACCTCTCATCATCCACATCCTCAATTGATCGCACGGTCTCGTCCTTAGTTCGTAGAGTTAAATCTCTAGCCTCAAAAAGAGACCGACGAGCGGGGCCTCATAGAATAGAGTAAGATCGGCATACGCCGTTGACCTGTCCGTGAGAGCACACAAACTCGCTCGACTCTCCCGCAGCGGGACCGCCAACCTGCTGTGCGGAGATAGAGAGAAACGACAGCTCTCTGTTGCTCCACCATAGTCCGACTGTAACCGTTGGCCAGGACATAACAATTGTATTAAAAGAAGTTAGTGGAATTTGGTTGGTCCTAGAGTGCAAGAATCAATGTTCATGGCACCTAATATTTTCGTTAGAGCTTCGAAATCCTAGAAATTAACGTCAGATCATTTTAAAATTTGGTTGCAAAACATATTTTTTCCAAACGTAGGACCAAAGTCCGTTTTACTATTAAATTCGTGGACTTAAAGTCATTGTCCAAATATTATACAAAAAACTAAATTCGAATCTACAGAAACTATAATTTTCTATAACTATACCGGTTGGAACAACAGGAAACATACAACTATTAGATGTATATGGTTTTCGTTTGTGGAAACATTTCATTAAACACTTGTTACCCCGTGGAATCTTTAGGATGCCGCGAGGAGGGACGTCGAGAATATATCTGATTTATTACTGGAGCACCACAGATTTTATTTTATATATAATTATACATTTCTTTACAACTCGTGTTTACACCTTCATTCACCTTAAATTCCTAACTTCTAAGTTCTCACAAGCGACGCTCTGTCGAGCAGAGCCTTCGGCCGCAACACGTTTCGGGATTATTCCAACGACGCACGGGTGATGCCGGCTTTTATACCTCAGCCACTCAATCATGATTGGCGGAGGAAAAACCTGACGGTATCCGGTGTCCGAAAAGTGCAATGCAGACCATTCCATCTTTTCGGCCGCGCTTGCGACCTTTGGTCAGCGCGTCCTTGGACGCGCTATCACATTTCGCGTAGCGACCGCCGACTGGATCCTCACGTCGGATTCTAGTAGCCCCGATAATCTTGTAATAAGCATTTTAAACTGACCGATAACACAAACGGACATTACATAAACACAACATATTACTAAAACATACAACTAAACATACTGTTTAATCTTACACAAGCACATTATAACACCTTTTCCCCGTTGGAAAAAAAAACTGACAGGGGAAGTTTTTCGTTAACTTTTACTTAGATTAGTGTAGTTGTCATGTGTTCAATGTGGGGTCTCCCATTCGTGTACCCACGGTGAATTTGTGAAGGTCGAAATTTACTATCCTTAAACTGTACTCGTCGCGTGTTCTGTGTTTCCTGCGAGANTCGTTTTTTGTTTCTTATTACAAAATACATTACGACTATTCCAACTAGCAATAGTAGTACTCCACCGAGGCCTGTGAAGTACACAAAATACGGTTGTTTGTAGAATTCTTGGTTTAGGTTAGTGTTAATTTCTTGTATTTGGTTGTGCATTTCTTGTAACTGTACTTTGCCGAACGTTATGTTTTCTAGTTTTAATTCGTCAAGTTTGTGTTGGTGATTTTGTAACTCGCTATTTTCGTGTGTGACTGTGATGTTAAAACGTGGCAGGTAAGTATTGATTTGTGTATGTTCTACGACTGTTTTTGTACTAATAAAGATATCCTTTGTTGAAAACCTACATTGTTTGGACACTTCAATTTCACCGGTCCCCTTCAAGACTTCTGTCCTGTCGGGTCGCTTTTCGCACCTGAAAGACACCGTTTGTTCGTTCACCGTTGAATACAGTCATACGCGCATCTGACTTACCTCAATTCATATAGTGTGATTTGACGTTATAAACGTCGTTTTACAACTTACATAACCATTTAGCTCATGTACATATGCCTGTATTTCGCACGGAAAACTTGGTTGTATCCTATGAAGTGTCATCACGTTGTCGCAGACGTACTGACTCTGAACAATTGTACAACCTGCCAACTGGTCGTTTGACAGCAAAACATACGTTTGTCGATTGCTGTCCACTGCGATGAGTGTGTTCCGAACGTTTGCTACCGCAAACGTGTCACCACGCACGTGTACCGGTAAGGGTATCACGTTATAAATATCATGTGCTACGGAGCGTACCAACGGTACGTGAAGCACCACGAAAACATTAGACTCCTTGCAGTACACAGCAACCGTCACAAACCGTTTTATCTTTACCCAACTATTTAAACTAATTTTGAATGGGAAGTGTAATTCATTTGTTAGATGGTTATTTGTTTCATGCATACTTTGTATTATTTGTTCGACAGGAATTAGCTCCAGTTGTTCTAATTTGTTCGATGTTCCCGTTACAAGTTTTATTACGTCTTTCAAATCAGTTTCCAACTCGTGTAGTATATTGGTTACAGAAAACAAATACTCATTTAACAAATTTTCTTGTGTTTGTTTATTTACAGAAGCTATGATTTGAGACACCGACTTGGCTAGTAGATTTTTGTTATTTTGAATTACGCTTTCCATTCTACCGAGATGGGCTACTGTTGCATTTAGTACCTTTAAATGGTTTTTAATCGCGTGTTCCTCTGCTACTTGTCTACTTTCTAACAAGCTAATGTGTTCGGAGATAGCTTTTTCGTCCTCCGCATCTATGGTACCGAACAATCGCTTTGCTATTAAACCGATTCCGTTGACCAGTCCCCTGCGTTTACGTGTTAAGAGTCCTACGATGACTTTGATTCTTTTAAAANTTTTACTTATTTCTTGTTCTTTATTCAGTAGTTCTGTATATACTTCCTAAAAACTTACTTTATTACTGTCGTGGACACCGCTATTCGAGCATAATTTGCTTGTTACTTTTAATGTATTATTTACTAGTGTGATTCGTTTTTCGATTGCGGATATATTTATTTTAATAACTAATTTCCATTTTTTGTCTGTTCTTAACATCGTTCCTCACTTTTCGTAGTAGAGTCCAGGATTGTGTTGGAATCTCGTTATCTTATACTCGGACGGCTCGACCTCGCCATTTACTTTTTGAGTGAAAACCAATGTGTGAGTTAGCAGTAAGGTTCTAGAAAACAAGAGAATACTTCATTGTTTTAATGTTGCATTTTACTTACTCTAGTTGGACTCAGAGTGCTTCTCTTTTTTGTACGTGTCGGCTGTTTTTTATCTGTAACCTTAGTCTTCATATCTGTTTCTGCGTACGTTAGAAGTCTGATGATGGTCATGGTAACTTTTAAAGTTGCGTCTTGTCAGTCGCGTTCTGTCCGCTGGTTAGTGCCTTTTAATTTGAGACAAAAGCAAAAGAGGAGAGAAAAAAAAAGAAAAATGGATCTGCCAGCCGTGAACCCTCCCGTGTNCACTGTGTGTCATGTTGAGGCTTCCTGGCCGTGGGCGTGTGATTGGTGTTGCGATCACGTGCCAATCATCCTCATTGTGTCCAACAAATCGTGTTTTATTTGTTGGGTGGCGGCTTTTCGAGCCGTACGATTTATTAGTGAACATCCCGGTCACCTCGACCGCCCTCTTCGGCTCACCGACGGTCCTGGCTCAACTACTTACTAGGCCGTCGAGGGCCCCGGTTGCTCTTTTTGTGAGCTAACCTGTCGCCCAGTGGCATGTCGTGGGTGCATTCGTCGCCAGTTTGTCGACATGTTGTCCGCCACGGAGGAGTGCGGGGTGTGTAGATCTGTCGTGATAGANTGGATTGCGGTCACCGCGCACCACCCCCCCCCACCGTGACGCAAACGAGACCCCCCAGAGGAGCTCTGCTTAGGCGTACTCCGATGAGGCCAACCGGTAAGTTTTTTTTTTTTTTTTTTTTAAATTAACTATCTATGTAATGTTTCAATCTATTTGCATGCATCTGTACTGCGCGTCTTCCCTTTTTTACGACGTACGTCACGTCGGAAATTTTTTCAATTACTACATACGGTCCGATCCATAACGCTTCGAGCTTTTTCGATCTTCCTCGTCTTATCGTTTCATCAAATAAGAGAACGTTGTCTCCTACTTTGAATTTCACCGCGTTTACTTGTTTGTCGTATTGTTTTTTCGCTTTTATCTTTTCTTGTTGTAAATTTTTTCTGGCTACTTTGTTGACAGCATTCTTTCTTTTAATTCATGAGCGTAGTTTTCTATATTATAATTTTTGCGGGTGATTTTGACAATGTTGTCGGGAGTTCGGCTTGTCTCCCGTATACTAGTTCGAACGGTGTGAACCCCGTCGCGGTATGTGGTGTAGTGTTATACGCGAACATGGCGTAGGGTACCCATTCCTCCCAGTCAGTCTGTTCGTAACTGATAAAATGTCGAATATACTCGATTAACGTTCGATGCGATCTCTCAAGAGTTCCGTTACTATGTGGATGATACGCGGTTGTTTGCACTTTGTTAATTTTTAATAACTTGCATGTATTTTTAAATACATCGCCTACGAAGTTTGTACCCTGATCAGTGAGAATTACTTCCGGGATTCCGTATTCGCAAATTATTTTTATCGCGAATTCTTTTGCTACTGTGTTCGCCTCTTGATTTGCTATCGGAATAGCCTTGCTAAATTTTGTTAAATTATCCTGAAATGTTACTAGATATTTATTTCCGTTGTTCGAAATCGGTAACGGTACCACTATATCCAGCGCGTATTTTTCGAACGGTTTACGTGGCGTGTCAGTTATTACTAGCGGCATTTTAACTTTACGTGTTAATTTGTTTCTTTGGCAAAATGTACATTTTTTTATATAATTCTTCACGTCTTTAGTTAAGTTTGGCCAATTGTGAACTAATTTGATTCGTTTCATTGTCCGTTCAATGCCCTGATGACCACCGACCGGTGTGTCATGGTAATCATATAATATTGTTCGTTTCTCTTCTTCTGTGTATTCTTTTTCTTTCTTGTCTGTGAGTTCTTCTGCTTTATCCTTGATTGCAGTTCTTTTTCTCTTATTTGCACTTGCGTTGTCTGTTATCTTTCGTGCTTTCGCGCTTTCTTCTGTCTCACTTGCGCTCGTGTCTTCTTTTGTCTCACTCTAGCTTGCGCTTGCATTATCTTCCGTTTCGCTTGCGCTCGAATGTTCTCTTGTCTCGCTTGCGTTTGCGCCTCTCTTTGTCGTTCTTGTTTTTTCTCTTGCTCTTCTTCTAACCGTGTGTAATGCGTTTACGTGCTCTGTTTCGTCTACCGGGTGTCGGCTTAACGCATCGGCGTTTGCGTTTGCTTTCCTTTTCTTGTGTACGATTTCGTAGTCGTATTCTTCTAGCTTTAATCTCCAGCATATTAATCTCGAGTTGGGGTCTTTAACGTTAAATAGCCATACGAGAGCTTTGTGGTCTGTTATTATTTTAAACTTTGTACCATATAAGTACAGTCTAAAGTGATTAACGGCCCATACTATTGCTAATAATTCCTTTTCAGTTCTACTATCATTTTGTTCCGCCTTGTTTAGCACGCGACTCGCGTACGCGATGGGCTTATCTCCCTCCGAGTCGCCTTGCGATAAGACCGCTCCGATCGCGTAACCTGACGCGTCTGTCGTCACGATGAACTCGCGGTTGAAATCGGGATATGCTAATACAGGTGCCGTAATTAACTTTTCTTGATGTTCGAACGCTTTTTGCTGTTCCGCGCCCCACGCAAACATTGCTTCCTTACGCGTTAATTGTGTCACTGGTTTCGCTATTTTTGAAAATTTGTCAATAAATTTGCGGTAATATCCGGCCAGACCAATAAATGCTTGCACGTCTTTTAACTTTTTTGGTAGTGGAAAACTTTTCACCGCGTCTATCTTGGACGGGTCGGGTAGAATGCCGTTTTCCGTTATGATATGCCCTAAATACGTGACTTCTTTTCTTAGAAATTCGCATTTATCGGGTTGTAACTTTAACTTACTTTTTCTCAATCGTTTTCATACTTCTTTTAACCGGCTATTGTGTTGTTTTAAATTTGCCCCGTAAATCACAATAT
>NW_018020946.1:113588-119811 GCF_002006095.1 Pseudomyrmex gracilis | reverse complement strand
GCATTTCCTAACTGATCTAGTATATCAGTTATATTAGGAAGTGGGAATGAGTCTCCTACGGTGACGTCATTCAGTTTTCGGAAATCGATCACGACGCGTAACTTTCGTACTCCGACGCATCTAATTTTTTCGGTACCACTAATAGTGACGCGTTCCATTGATTCGTGCTATGTCTAATTAGATCGTTTTCTAACATTTCATTTATTTGCTTATCTACCTCTCGCTTGTGTTTGTCGGGTAGTCTGTATGGTCGTACGTTTATCGGTCTGCAGTCCGTCTTCGTCGGTATGTAATGCGATACCGCGTTGGTGCAGGTCAGTGTCTCTCCTTGGAGATGAAATACGTCGCTATATTCTTCGCCAATTTCTTTTAAACTTTTTTCTTCTTCTTGATTTAAGTGTTGCATGCGCAATAAGGCTTTCACTATTTCTTGTCGCTCTATTTCTGATTTTTCTATTTCTATCTTGGCGACCTGTGCCTTCGCTTCTTGCGTATCTAACTGCAATTTGTCTAGCGTTACATGTGGCATTCGCATCTTCACTTCTCGTTCCGTGGTGTTTATCACACTCACGGGGCACACATTGTTCTCAGGTTGCACTAAGTAACTCCCGATAAAGATTCCCGGCTGTTCCTCTTTTGCTTGCACGACACCCACGTGATTCACGTTTGTAAATGCTCGTATTATTGTCTTGCACCGCGGCGGTAACGTTATCGCGTGATATGGATACAAGACCATTGAGTCTTTTTCAATTATTACTTTTCCTTTTTTATGACACGGTATCGCGTGATATTTTTTTAGAAAATCGTTTCCTAGGATTCTCTGGTAATTGATCGGGAAATCGTTTCGCACCACATAAATCGGATGTGTTAATTTTTAACTGAATCGTTGCGTTAACTTTTCCTATTACGCGCGCGGTATGTCCTGTTACTCCGGTTAGTTTCATTTTTAATTTTTCAACCAAGGTTTTCCCTTTTAAATATTTTCCTTTTATTAGTGATATAGTCGCACCCGTATCATATAACAGTTCGACTGTGCCCCTTTTCGTTTCGACGATCGGTACGCTCACTAGGTCTAGACTTGCATGGTTCGTGTCTACCGCTGTCACATAAAACTCTGCTGCTTCTAATGCTTTACTTTTCCTTCTGTGGTCGCATTCTTCATCACTACTTAAAGAATCACGATCTTCGCACGTATTCACTTTGCTTTTATCGTGCTTACCAACCTTTTTCTCTTTTTCTCTCGGCTTCTTTTCGCTTTTAATTTTTCCGTTGAGCAACCAGCACTCATCTCTCTTGTGCCCCGTCTTTTTAAAGTAATTGCACTAATTTTCCGTAGCATTTACCTGTCGCCCTTCTGGTTTCGGTAAACTGTTTCGGCTTGAGCGACACTCTCGCCCGTAATGCCCTGTTTTCCCGCATTTGTAACAGTTATGGTTTCTGGTAGCATTTCGTGGTTGTGGCGGTACTCTATTTTTGTTCGTCCCCGCGGCCTTTTCTTTCGCGCCTGCTCCCGCTATTGCTTCTTGGAGCGTATTGTAATTGCGTGATCTTATTATTAATTTAAGGTCATCTTTTAGCCCGATTTGGAAATGATGCAAGGCTTGTTCCTTGATCGTTTCCAAGATAATTCTCTATTGCTCATTAGTCCGCGCTTTTCCTTCGATCATGGATTCGTAAAGCTCCGTGGAAAGTTGGTTTACGCGTTGTCCAAACGTTAACGCGTTTTCCCTCGTTTTCTCTTTTAGAGAACTGAACTCAATTTGTAGCTCCGTTGTGCCTTTTTTAGTAGAGTATGTTGCTTCTAACTCATTTTTCAGTTGTTCGAAATTGTGAATATCTCGCGTTTCAAAGTCCAGCAAGGCCTGTCCCCTTAGTTTGGTACATAGTATTGCTTCTAATAGCGTTCTTTCGTCTACCGGATTAATATTTTTCATCGCGTAAGTACACGCACTTAAAAATTCGCGTAACTGCGTCTGCGTCTTGCCGTCAAATACTAGTATCATCGCGCGCGCCTCTTTCAATAACATGTAATCACTCAAGTGCGCCGTTTGATTTCTCACGNCCGCCGCCGTCCGTCCGTATGTTACGTCCAGCGCGCTATCGCGTTCTCGCGTTACATCATCGGCCCTTGTGCGACGTCTAAGCGGTTCGTCGTCCTCGTGCACTTGTGAGGTACGGCGTTGCACTACCTGCCGCTTCAGACCTCGCACCTCCGTTTGCAATTCTCGGAAGGCCTGCATCAACTCGCGCATAAACAAAGTATTTGAGGAGTCATCGGGGTTTCTATTTGCCTCCGTGACCTCGCCCGCGGGTCTGTTCAAGCCCGCTGCACCTTGGAGGGGTTGTCTACCTCCTAACTCACTACGCATTCGGTCTATCTCTCTGTCCACGTCAGCTTGTGTCTGATGTACTCTNTCAAGTCGTTCGTCCAACGAGTCGTTTGGTGCGTGAGCCATTTCCGTATATATTTCCTTCGGATCGAATACACTACTATCGTATGAGGTTAACGAAAATTCTCCGCGTTCGGACACGTCACTCGGAGTCCGACTAATGTAAAGCCTCCGTCTTCTAGGTTCAGGGTTTACTTGAGGAAGTAAATTCTCGTCTACATCGAATGTAAACTCGCGGTTTATCATAATATTCTCTTGCAATTCGTTCTCAGTCGTGCTACCGCTTCCGCTACTAAACTCAAGAACCAAATTTCGTCGAACTCGACCGGACCTCTCGATACTGCGAGGTTCTCTATTCTGACACGGATCGCTCTGTGTTTCCCTATTTTTTAAATGTTGTAACGTTCGCTTTGCCGGTTCCGAATGTACCCACGATTTATTTCGCGTCTCGCCCGGTACGTTGAAACTAGGCAATTCTAGCCGAAATTCACTACTGTTAATCGGTGTTACCTCGTCCGCTACTTCCCAGTTTTCGCACATAAAAAAAAAGAATTTTCTGACTTACATTAGTAGCCGCATCTCGCCTTACGCTCGTGTTCGTATCGGTGTCGCTGACCGCCTCTGCCGCCGTTGACGCGCTGCTCCCTCGCCACGCTGCTTCTCCCAGCTGCTCGTTCTCTGTCAGTCGTTCGCTCCTCGTCGGCCGCTCGCTCTTCGTCGGCCACTCGCTCTCCGTTGATCGCTCGTTCTCCGTCGCTCACACGTTCTCCGTTGGTCGCTCGTTCTCCGTCGACCGCTCGCTCTCGCTCGCTTGCCGCTCGGTTCGTATCTTGCTGGCTGTGTTCAGCCAAATTAAACGTTCCGGATCCTATCAAGGTCCTGATCCTTGAGACCAACCCTTCTGCCTCTCCGCAACTCCTGTCGCTTTTTTAATTATTTTCTACAGGCACTTGGTTTGTGCGCTGTCGTTTTCTTCAGCCGCTCGGGCTTTTCGCTGAGTCGGAGTTATCTTGCTTTCGCTCAGTTACTCGAAAGTGCCTCCTTTGCGTGCTTCTCTCTTTTATTGTGTCGTCTTACGCCTTCTTTCGCTGATCGTAGTTAGCATAGGTCAGTTACTTACTGCCTATTTTTCTGTGAGAATCGTTTGTTGGTTATTAACTCAGTTGTTGCTGTTTTCTCTGATACTCAAGATTTTTATTTCTTTTGTTGCAGGTGTCAAAAATTTCTTCTCGGCGTTTCCAATGCAGCATCCCACCGCTGCCACCAATTTTTGTTACCCCGTGGGGTCTTTAAGATGCCGCGAAAAGGGACGTCAAGAATATATCTGATTTAGTACTGTAGCACCACAGATTTTATTTTATATATAATTACACGTTTCTTTACAACTCGTGTTTACACCTTGATTCACCTTAAATTCCTAACTTCTAAGTTCCCACAAGCGACGCTCTGTCGAGCAGAGCCTTCGGCCGCAACACGTTTCGGGATTATTCTAACGACGCACGGGTGATGCCGGTTTTTATACCTCAGCCACTTGTTGGGAAATCAAGTATAGTGAGGTAATAGTCGTGTTAGGAAGTTTGGAAAGAAAGGTGTAATTGGTATAAAGTCACATGCGTGGAAATTAGGAAGTTAAAGCGTAAGATAATCACGTTTGGTTGATTGAGACATAGTTAAGTGTATTGTAAGAAGAGAGTGTTGCTTGATCAGCAAGGACGGCAGATCCGTCTCCGAGAGCTGATCAAGCAAGGATGAGCGAGTTGCGCGATCAACTCGCGCAACGTTGTTTGTGATAAGACAAGGTGATGCTCTCAATTCGGTGATATAAGAAGTGATGGTAACAGAGTTGAGAGCAGAAGTTCGAGAGCTATCGCCGAGTCTTCGTACTTGTATTAAGAAGCTAAAATCGTCAAATAAAGTTTATTAAACTGTTGAGCAAGGCGAAGTTACTTCTCCCCGAATCCAAACGGAAAGATCCTGTGGAAAGAATCCAGTACCGTCGTAGCGGTACAACACACTCAATCATGATTGGCGGAGGAAAAACCTGACGGTATCCGGTGTCCAAAAAGTGCAATACAGACCATTGCATCTTTTCGGCCGCGCGTGCGACCTTTGGTCAGCGCGTCCTTGGACGCGCTATCACATTTCGCGTAGCGACCGCCGACTGGATCCTCGCGTCGGATTCCAGTAGCTCCGATAACCTTATAATAAGCATTTTAAACTGACCGATAACACAAACGGAAATTACATAAACACAACATATTACTAAAACATACAACTAAACATACTGTTTAATCTTACACAAGCACCTTATAACACACTTTTCAGATATTGTAATGCTTGCTTTTGGATCTAGAAATAAATCTTCACGCAAGAAACAATATTTTAAAATTTCATTAACTCATGGTCAGTTTTCATCGCCTAGATTTAGAAATTTATTTTGATACGCATGGTATAAAAGTGAATATGTAGAAAATACACCGGAAGAATTTGAAACACCAGTAGAATATTGTTTCAAAAATCAGTTAAAATCGACATGTGATATTTGTTGTTCAACTGCAATAATTACTTGCGCATGGTGCAAAAAATCGTTTTGCATAAATCATTTCTTTCATGAACATCATCTTTGTGATATTTATGTATATCCATAAATTCACTTAATATTTTTAATATATGTTTTTTCTATACATGTTAACTTTTGAATATATGTTTATGTTACTATATCATGTAATGGTTAAATATTATATGTTATAGTTATATATTATGTTGTATGTTCTTGAAATTACAGTTTTAATTGTTTTATTACACACACACACACCCACATTACATCCACTTTACAATTAAAAAACCTAAAAACACAATAAATACAAAAGGGAATGTTTTTACTATTGATTAGAACCTGTAATTAATTTAAATTCTTTGTAATAATTAATATTAAAAAATAAACATAAATTGCACTATAAATTAAATTGTAACACTTTCATTTATTTATCTTTCAAATTATCTTCCTTTTTATTTCTTACGTGTGAGTGTGTATGTAATTAGTATGTTTTGAATATCATGTTATAAAATCGTTAAAGCTAAAGTTATATTTAAAAATAATAGTACTAATTTATATGTATATAATATTATATGAAATTAATCTCTGTTAAATAAATTAAAAGTGTAAAGCATCAGTGGAAGGCATGTCTTAGCAACGCTTTTAAACTTTGCTCTTTTCTCTGTGATTAGAACTTTATCCAATACGTGACGACGTGATATAAATGATATTTTCATCCTTTAATTTTTATATCGCCTATTACATTTAAAGCGCAATATAAATGATGAGTCATGCAGCGCGACGCATATAATACGATATTGATGGTTTATTTCTGAAAGATGCGATTTTGAAACATAAGAAAATCATATATGGTTGAATTCAGCGTAAAAAATGCTACAATTTTTCCTTACAAAAATTTTGAAAATTGAAAAAAAATGACGGGCGGGGGTAAATAAAAAATTTAGAATGAAAAATAAATCCAAGTACGCGGTTGTGAAACCTATAGTACTATGCAACTTTTATTTGAAACATTTTTTTATATCTCTTACCTTTTTGATGATACTCGTATAAAACAAAAAACCGGTTTTTTTTAATGGATGTATCACTTCCCAAACGTGCAAGAAAGCACATAAAAAAAAATACGGGTCTCTTATTTGTAGCTACTTTACAACATATTCAAAGCTCATCAAAATCGGAGAGGAACACTTGCGTCACTTCCCTTGTTAGTTCAATAGGTCCTTTGTTCTCTGCTCAAAGATTGTTATTTAAAAATTAATTCTAAGGCGCAAATCTTAAA
>NW_018020946.1:101972-108808 GCF_002006095.1 Pseudomyrmex gracilis | reverse complement strand
GTTAGACTTATTTACTAATATTCTTATTTACTATAGCAGATAAAATCTAGGTACACCAATTTTCAAGTTTTCAAGCGCAAATACGCATTTTCATACTTTGACCTTCAAAGTTCAAGGTCAAAGAAGTCACTAGAATTTTTTTACTAATTTTATTGTATTCAGCGACTCATAAAACGTAGGTGTACCAATTTTCAAGCGCAAATACGCATTTTCATTGTTTGACCTTCAAAGTTAATTTTGAAGGTCAAAGAAGTAACCAGGATTTTTTTCAATTTTTTTCATAAATTTAGTGCATTAAATTGACCTTATAAACATCTATTACGTTCGCTTTTCTTGTTGGTCCATATATGGACCAGTCCCGGAGCGAAAAGGTTAAACATTTTTTTATATCTCTTACCTTTTGATGATACTCGTATAAAACAAAAAAACCGGTTTTTTTTAATGGATGTATCACTTCCCAAACGTGCAAGAAAGCACATAAAAAAAATACGGGTCTCTTATTTGTAGCTACTTTACAACATATTCAAAGCTCATCAAAATCGGAGAGGGACACTTGCGTCACTTCCCTTGTTAGTTCAATAGGTCCTTTGTTCTCTGCTCAAAGATTGTTATTTAAAAATTAATTCTAAGGCGCAAATCTTAAAGCTAGTTTATGTCTGGTTCCAAACAGAAAGGGACCGTGGAGTCCAGGACGAACACCCCCCGCATTAGACAAATGTTGGGGGTGTACAACATTTGCANAAANAAAACTGAGGTTCCCTTCTGTTTGCAATTCTCTTTCTTAAAAAGGGGTAGAGGAAATGTTACTATTCTAGCTTAATTATAGAAGAATTGNTTTGCTTATATTTTTAAGTTCGGCGATGTGTCTCATACACTGCTTTTTCCTACGACAGACACGCGCTAGCAGTAATATTACAGAGTCTCATGCATTAATATTATTAAGNAAATAAGAGAAAGATGTTAGAGAATTAATTTTGTCGCACATGATCGTCAATCGTTTACCAGAAGAAGCTTTTTTAGCCTGTGTACGATGTGCTGGTCATTACTGCTATTTCCCATCCGACTTCCAAAAGTGTCTTATCTGCGTTTATATATCCTTTGACACATCCTCGGCATAGTAAGGCGNGTCAAATTCGTATGATGGTGACGCTACAGCGCGTGCATGCTCGCTGGTTATAGGCCGATGTGCAGTGAATCAAGTGATGAAGCGGGAGACTCATATATGTTTCTTGCTGCTCGGCTGACAGNTTGGAAAAACANATTTGGCAGATTTTAAAGTTATCGTTTCTTCTTTGGTCCCACTGTAGNAGTGACACATCGAAGTTGTCGCANAAATTTGTCTCCGGGTTGATGTCTCAGCATTTTAGTACTGCAATTGACGATCAAATGCTTTAATTTAGCTTGTGTTTGAATGCAAACCTTTTAGTTGAATATGAAACCGTGAAGTTGGTACAAATGTATGAGGTAAACAGATACATACATAGAATATGTATTGTGACGTTTTTTCGCGGTGGTACGTAATTCTCGCGCCGCTTCCCCGCAAACGGAGTTTATTTCACGGGACTCGAGTGAGCGTCCGCGAGAAGGCAACGTCGAATCACGGGCAGGATAGAAAAGATGATCCGGAACGAGCGCCGCCGGGCCGAGTCNACGAATACTTTGTTGTAATTTTGGGCGCCAGACGCGTAATCGCGTCAAAAATCAGCGTCACTCGACACAACGGGCCGACTAGCTCTTTTAGGAACGGAGAGGGCCTGGGTTAAGTAAAAATTCGGAATGCTGTCCTTTGATCTCGCGATAGGAAGCTCAGATGAAGGAAGGAGAATTAGAGTCAACCAGTACGAATTACGAATTAATTAACAATTTATTACGCGGATAGAAATGCAAGATAGAATTAAGGCAAAATAATATAAAAGAAATGATATAAAGAGTAATAGAAAAAGAAAGATGTGATACAATATAATATAAAAGCGATGATATAACAGAAATAATATNAAAAAAAATAATATACAAGAAATAAGAGACAGAGTAAGCTAAGGCCGTATGATAGAAAATAATACAAACGAAAAGATACGGAACCGACGACGGGTTACGACAATTAACAGACCGAATCACGCGAGTTAAACGAGACAAATTATTTAATCAAAACAATACCGCGAACGTACTGAACGAGAGACTTTACTCAAGGCTTCCAGCTGAAAGATAACAAGCGCAGGCACGAGAATACAGCAATCGTAGGGCGCAAAGCTAGATGCAGGCTAAGCAGCTAGAGGGTGCAAGCCAATGTACGTGACAAACAATACGCCGGAATAAAATAGCGTGCAGCCGCCTTTTCACAAGCCGTGGATCAACACGGACTTACTTGTTTCGCCGATGATCGCAATTTGGTCGAACGGCTCACCTTGCCACGCAGCTTTCGCCGATTTCGTGTCTCTAGACCCACAGATAACGTTGAGCCGAGTTCTTAGTCTACGCGCATGCACTTGAAATAAAATACTCGCAATACAAAGCGAAGTGGGTGCGACGTCGGGGCGTGCTTTTACTTTTCAATTATCACGAAACGATTAGCAACGCGCTCTGTCTTGGCGCTAGAAAGATCGGCGGTACGATACGTTACTTGANCGCGAATAATCTCGGACAAATTATACACTCGAAATGCGACACGCATTNACAGTACGCTCGCGAATAGGTCGGCGATAATTGTCCTGAAANTTCACCACCCGAAACTGCCGTTAATCCGCACGTTAGCTCGGTACGATATTTCTTCCCGATCAACACTGCTTCCGACTCGCACGCACNTTACTCCAGCCGATCGCGCGAGAAAATCAGATTTCGTTAGGATGATTTATTACCGCGGCGACTGATTGCCGACGGTACGCGGGCGGTACGTTACGGTAATCACGACACACGCACAACAAATATGATCACTAAACAAAAAAAAGGCAAAAGAACCAGACGGAAACAAATAACGCGAATAGGCTACTTGGCGTCGTATCGCCACTCCANGGCTTGACGATTATTCGCGAAATAACAAAAAAAAACATGCACTTAACCTACAAACCTACGAACTACGGCCACGAAGCCCGTAAAGTCCGATTCTGGCCGCTGTCAAAAACAATCGTGAACACGGCCAAGGATACGTCCTTGCCGTCACAAACAATACGCGAAAGGCAAGCGACCAGCCTCGACACGAGGCCTGTGCGACGCGGATTCGTGACTAACAGGACTAAAAACGGGCACCTCACCGTCGCTGGTTGTTTTCCGGCATGTCCCGGTCTCCTTCGTCCGGACTGACTCGTTTGGCTTTCCTGGACTCCGCCGGGGTCACCCTCTCGACGAGAATCACTTCGCCTTGAATCTGAACTCGCGGTACGGCAGACTACTTAGACGGCACGGAAGATACGCGTACGCACGGGAGCCCGAAAAGATGCGTGTCTCGCACAGCTGTTCGCGACCAAGAGCANAAAGATTTCGTTCGATAAGCGGTCGATACCCTGGGCAGCGCTGAGGTCGCGTGAGGTAGGTCGCGAGGCCAATCAGGTCGCAGGATTCGCAGCGCGGCTCGCAAGCTCGCTCGCAGGTGGCAGGATCAGCGGGCCACGAAATTCGAACGCTCGCAGTGTCTAGTATTCTATGATATAGCAGCATAATCAAAAGCAGCAGGCAGCGGGGCGGGATAGCAATCCGTGAGATGCAGCAACGATACAAGCAGGGATTCTTGAAACCATGCAGCAGGGTGGCTGGAACACAGCACATCTCGGCGTAGGCCAACCTCTTCGATGGTTCGTTCCGCCGTTCAGCCCGTTCTGCTAGACTAACTCGTTGATCGTCGTGTTCTCCTAGAAAGCGCCGACGTTCCGCTGTGGCCTCTGCATGCCGTCACCTACCTTTGCTCTCAGCGTGACCTTGAGGCGAGACTTCGTGTCTCTGTCCCTTTCTCTCTCTCTCTTGTTCGAGCACCGCATGGTGTCCTTGGCGAAAAGTCCCACGATGTCCTCGTGACGGTGAGATGCCGAAATTACATACAAGAAAAAAAATAAAAATAAAATGCTATTCTAAGCGGACGCATGCAAGCCCTAGAGGATCTTAGCGCTCATTTTTCAGCTCGTTTTCCCGCGAACTCCCGCGAAAATCTTTTAACTTTTGTGACGGGGAAAGAGCGGCGAATACCACGTCACAGTATGTATATGTGAACGGAACCAAGAGCGAGCGCGAGACTTATGGCAAAGAAAAACAGTGCGATCGGTTTCAAATTTTTTGGCGGTCGCGTGATCATCCAATCTCCGGAGGCTTTTATCGCCTAGCTGAAATCTTTAGTTTAAAATAGTTTTATTGCTCTTCTAATATCGCTCATGAGTATGTAGTAATTGCGGAACGTACTTGTTTACTCTTAACGTCAAGCGTTATCGTGACATATGATAGTGTGGTACAGCAAAGACGTCCTCTTCAGTGTTCGCTTTTCTTTTTTTTGATTTGAATGAGATAATGATCAGGCGGCCCTCATATAGGTGTAGCTGTAACAATCAACTTTCTTTACTGTGCGTGTGAACGCGATGGCTTTTGTGAGCGTGTGTGTCTTCAAGCGTGGTTNGCTTTGAATGCTCCGTGATTCTTCCTAACTCTAAGACCTTTTAGTTGCTTTTATTATTACCATTACTATAATATCAATGTGTCTATTATATTATTTACTTCTCATACATGTGCTTACACATATATGTATATGTGGATATATATATATGTATTGTGACGTGACACTTTTCGTGTCCGTCACAAAGACATAATTCCGGCTGGCACAGGAGGCGGTGGGCTCGTGTCTTCCAATGTTTTAGAGAGAGCAACTTATAAGACTGAATAAAACAAGCGAGCGCGCGTATATTGGCGAGGGCGCGTGACGCCTCTATTGTCTATTGTAATTAAGTGCAACATTGAAGTGTGCTCTAATATTGTTCATATTATTTGCAAGTTGAGCGCCATTAGTTTTCAGAATTATTCTGTATTATTATATAAAATAGCGTTTTAGTGTGTTATTTTGCGTTTTAGGGTGTTATTTCGTGCCGCATAGACCGCGTGGCGGCTAGCGTTGCCGTTCGTTCCTAGCGACAAAAAAAAGAGTAGATCACAATGCGAGGCGTCGGACAAAGAAGTACGACGTAGACGGAGACGAATAGCGGTACAGAGCCGTAAGGGCTCCAGAGACATAGAGCATGGCGACGAGATCGACAATGGACCAAGAAACAAGAGATGTCGACAGTCCGACTCCTCCAAAAATCGGAGCGGAGCTCCCTGTGGCGTCTTGTTACCGCAAAGCTAGAAGATGAGCCCGAACAAGCTCATCGATCAAAAAAAAGGACGCAGAGCGGATCGAGGCGCACAGAATCAGGATCCGTGTCGATGAGTTGCCGATACGCACGTGGCCACTGTCACTCGCGACGCCGTGAAAAGGAGATTATGATTGACTCATCACTTAGCGACGAGCGGCGCACGGCCGCGAGAGCAATTGCCGTACCGGTGAAATTCATTGTTGTGCGCGCCGTGGTACTTACAAGTTCCCCACCTCATATGCGTGCCGAGTGATAGTGCGCTGGAGTGACGAGAGCCCGAGGAGGACCAGAACCGTCCTTGAGCAGACTAGATAGGACGGAGAGTTGCTGATTGTGTGGGCGAACCTGCGAGAGGAAGGTGCCGACAAGCGTAAGTGACTACTCGCTCTTTTTCTCTCGCATACGTCGTATAGAATATTTTCGCGGATCGAGTCTGTACGCGTTTCGTCAACTCGATGCCGTGCTGAATATTGTGGTGAAAATTATTCTTTTGGAGTACGAAAATTACAAGTCGCCAATAGCCGACAACTCCTAGAATTGCTGCTCTCTTTCCCCGTGCCACGGTCGCAACAATCCGGGCGTTGTATCGTCCGTAATTCGTTTGTGTATTGTTTTGTTTTTTTTTTGTATTTATATTCTCTTCACCGTTACCGTTGCGAGCCGATTTCGCTGCGTTACCGTTCACCCGCGCGATATACGGGAATATTAAAATATTCTATGTTAAAGTATCACCTTATGAGTGATATCTAAGTGGATTTTCTTTTAACCATCGAGACCGGAAGACGCGGATCGTGCCGAAACTCGTGGCCGTCGGACCGCGACATCACATTTTGTGCAATAACTCGCGCGCGCCAGACAAAGACCGCGCGCCTCTCGCGCGTCTTATCTATCGCCCGGCGTACGACAGCGCATTCCGTCGTTTATCTAACACCTCGCGCGGCGATCCATACATTAGAATACGAACGCAAGGCCACGAGCGGATCTTCGACCGACAAAAGATCGCGCCCAATTCAGCTGCCGATATCACTCGTTCCAACGAGAGAATATTTCCGTACGTCTTCGCTCACCAGTGTCCGCGTATTTTCTTTATGTTTCTTTTGTTGTATTATTTCGTTGTATTGCCGAGAGTTTTTCTTGGCCGGCCACACGCCAGAATCATCATACAGTGCGGAGCACCATATCGTGCGTCATGAGGAGAAGTAGTTCTTCTTCGGCTGCCTCCTACTAGCACGCGCCAGCGGCCCGAGATTTAATCCATATGTACCGGCACGGTCACCTATGATACATACCGACGCGGTTACCAATAATACCGACAGCCATATGTTACCATAAAATTATCGCGAACATTGAAAAGAGTAACTGCATTGAAATTGACTTTAATAATTTATATCATATTTATTTATTTAATTATTAGCTTTTACGTGATATAAGAAACTTACTTACGGTATGTGTAAAAAAGTAAAATATATTTAATTAAGAAAGTAAAAAACTATGACAACAGATAAATGTCATAGT
>NW_018020946.1:94871-97638 GCF_002006095.1 Pseudomyrmex gracilis | reverse complement strand
CGTTAATTTCAGAAAACGATACTCGATACGGTATTCGATACGATGATCGGTACGATACCCGGTACAAAGTATGGCGGTCGCAAAACAATACACTAGACAAACACTAGTACACGCGAAACACAACGAAAGAACGAAAATTGCTGCTTGGCGCTTTACTGGTACTCCAGGGCTTGTACTACTCAATAGAGTAGTTACGCGACACGCACTTAAGCCTACGAATTAATACCACAAAGCCCCGTGGAATCCGATTCTAGCCGCTGCCAAAAACTCGAAACTATGGCGAAGGTTATGTCCTTGCCGGCACCAAAACGCGAAATTCAGCAGATTCGTGGCTCACAAATTGACGAGGACACCTCACCGTACGTCGTCGTCCTTTTCCATTCAGCACAATCTCCAAATTCTCAGTTCAACAATCGATCGTCGGGAGTGCCGTTAGTGCGTCTATCCTGTTCGAGAGGCTGCGACCAAAAGAGCGAGGATCGAGATCGATTCGGGGTCGATGCGTTTGAGCGCGCTAGGATCGCGTAGGGTAGATCGCGGCGACCAATCAGGTGGCGCGCTCGGCGGCAGGACTCGCGGCCGCGAAATTCAAAGCGAGTACCGGGCCCTTCCTAGCAAAAATGTAAGCAGAGAAGATTTCCAAGCGCTGAGTTCCACCAATGTAATAGAGATGCAGCATGCAGTAGCACAGCAAGGTAGTAGGTGCAAGTTAGCAGCGGAGGTGTGCAGCAGGCCTTTCCGATGTGAACGGAAGGTCAAAGCTGTCTCCATCGTCGGATGTTTGCCTCGCTTCCTCAATTTCCCAGCGCCAAGGTTCGCTGTCCTTCTCGCTGTCATTTCTCTCGCCGCTTATTCCCGGAGAATCACCCCTCTGGTCGTCGTGCGAGTGCCTAGCCGCGACTCCACGCACACCCTTCTCTCTCGTTTTCTCTCGCCTTTATCCACAATCGACGGCTCCTGACATCTCCTCCAGTAGTGTGTTCTCGGTGTGGTGAGGCGCCAAGAGCATACAAAAAAAATAATACGAATAAGCAACTAAATCTAACGCACGCAAGCAAGCCCTGGAGGATCTTGGCGCTTCCCAGACAGTTCGCCCCGGACTCCCGCGATCATGAGAGTTTTTTGTGGCGAGGGAGGAGCGGCGCGACTACCACGTCACAATGTATAAGTGGATATATATATATGTATTGTGACGTGACACTTTTCGTGTCCGTCACAAAGACATAATTCCGGCTGGCACAGGAGGCGGTGGGCTCGTGTCTTCCAATGTTTTAGAGAGAGCAACTTATAAGACTGAATAAAACAAGCGAGCGCGCGTATATTGGCGAGGGCGCGTGACGCCTCTATTGTCTATTGTAATTAAGTGCAACATTGAAGTGTGCTCTAATATTGTTCATATTATTTGCAAGTTGAGCGCCATTAGTTTTCAGAATTATTCTGTATTATTATATAAAATAGCGTTTTAGGGTGTTATTTTGCGTTTTAGGGTGTTATTTCGTGCCGCATAAACCGCGTGGCGGCTAGCGTTGCCGTTCGTTCCTAGCGAAAAGAGTAGATCACAATGCGAGGCGTCGGACAAAGAAGTACGACGTAGACGGAGACGAATAGCGGTACAGGGCCGTAAGGGCTCCAGAGGCATAGAGCACGGCGACGAGATCGACAATGGACCAAGAAACAGGAGATGTCGACAGTCCGACTCCTCCAAAAAACGGAGCGGAGCTCCCTGTGGCCTCTTGTTACCGCAAAGCTAGAAGATGAACCCGAACAAGCTCATCGATCAAAAAAAAGGACGCAGAACGGATCGAGGCGCACAGAATCAGGACCCGTGTCGATGAGTTGCCGATACGCACGTGGCCGCTGTCACTCGCGACGCCGTGAAAAGGAGATTATGATTGACTCATCACTTAGCGACGAGCGGCGCACGGCCGCGAGAGCAATTGCCGTACCGGTGAAATTCATTGTTGTGCGCGCCGTGGTACTTACAAGTTCCCCGCCTCATATGCGTGCCGAGTGATAGTGCGCTGGAGTGACAAGAGCCCGAGGAAGACCAGAATCGTCCTTGTGCAGACTAGATAGGACGGAGAGTTGCTGATTGTGTGGGCGAAACTGCGAGAGGAAGGTGCCGACAAGCGTAAGTGACTACTCGCTCTTTTTCTCTCGCATACGTCGTATAGAATATTTTCGCGGATCGAGTCTGTACGCGTTTCGTCAACTCGATGCCGTGCTGAATATTGTGGTAAAAATTATTCTTTTGGAGTACGAAAATTACAAGTCGCCAATAGCCGACAACTCCTAGAATTGCTGTTCTCTTCCCCCGTGCCACGGTCGCAACAATCCGGGCGTTGTATCGTCCGTAATTTGTTTGTGTATTGTTTTGTTTTTTTTTGTATTTATATTTTCTTTACCGTTACCGTTGCGAGCCGATTTCGCTGCGTTACCGTTCACCCGCGCGATATACGGGAATATTAAAATATTCTATGTTAAAGTATCACCTTATGAGTGATATCTACACATAAATGGATTTTCTTTTAACCATCGAGACCGGAAGGCGCGGATCGTGCCAAAACTCGTGGCCGTCGGACCGCGACATCACATTTTGTGCAATATCTCGCGCGCGCCAGACAAAGATCGCGCGCCTCTCGCGCGTCTTATCTATCGCCCGGCGTACGACAGCGCATTCCGTCGTTTATCTAACACCTCGCGCGGCGAGCCATACATTAGAATACGAACGCAAGGCCACGAGCGGATCTTCGACCGACAAAAGATC
>NW_018020946.1:88923-93976 GCF_002006095.1 Pseudomyrmex gracilis | reverse complement strand
TATTTTATATCTTGTAGTCCCGGTCGGGCTTCGGTATTGACTGCAGGCCAAAAGTATTCACAGCCGAGGTCTTCTAGCAATTTTCGCAGGTTCGCACTGTGTCCATTCCCCCAGATGACCGAGATCTACGTACGCTCCTACTCCATCCTCCGTGGATCTTCGGATTTTTATAGTGGCTCGGTGGTCCTCGCTCAGGAATTTTACCAAGTGTATGTCATCACTGCGCCACTTCTGACCTCCGCCAAACGGCAAAATGTTGGTTAAACTGCATGATATGGCCTCCCACGTGCAATTCTCCGTGGCGAATTGTTCCGGCAGCCGGAACACAGTTCTCACCTTTATGGTTATTCGGGTCCCCCAATCTCTTTAGGCAATCCTCACATTGTCGTCGTGGATCACGTGAGTTATTTCACTTCGCTGCCACCCCTTAGTTGTTTGTACTGCAACCAACGCACCGACATATACGCAGTTTGGCCACATGATTAGTGGCCCTCGACGGTGCTTCATCCACCAGTCGAGTTCCTCCAACATCTCCTTAAAGCTCTTCTCTCCGTTGATGAGGTGGATCCAAATTCTAGAGGGCGACTCCACTCTCAGAATCCTGGCTTTCAGTGGTGCACGTGTCAATGCTTTGGTGTCAATGTTTTTGATGCTCATCTTGAGTACTTCTTACAAAGAGTACTCACTACGACTTTTCGTTGGAGAATGTCTTCTTTCCAATTTTTTGGAGTCGGGAGTAGCCCTTAACCGACCGGGGAAAAGGTGGGAAAGACGCAAAGGAAGGGATAGCTAGCGACTCAGGATAAAAGACCGTTTATGTGTTTATAATAGTTTAGTAGAAATCTCGTGGGTGAACCAGCGTTCAAAGTCGTCACTCGCACGCGTATGCGACTGGTATTGGATACGCTACAGTTGATTATAAACACATGCGCAATAGGACTACGCCTTCTCTTCTTCTTCTTTTTATCCTCCTTACTCAGACATGTCCGCGATAAACGGTTGCGTCTCCGTTTTTCACTCTCGCAACGTCGCGCGTGTAGCCGAGACTCTTAAGCAGTAAGCGTATATACACAGTGTCACCACCGTTTTCCATTTGTATCTTAAGATCGACATAAGCTTCTTCGTGGCGGGTGCCGGCAACGCCTCTGACTCGCATCCATCCCCCTTTTCCTTCGCAGGTGAGTCGCATCATAACGTTAGCCTTTTTTTACCAGTAGGGCGCAAAATTACTTGGAGCAGTAAAAGCTAATCCGCATGGGATGGCTTGCCATGGTAATTCGCAGAACTTATCTTCCAATACATAGATNTGGTTTTTCTGTCGATGTACTATCGTTCCCCAATCTCTAAGAAAAACAAAGACTCCTTTCTCGCCGAGGTCCTTTGTTATGATTCCTCTCTGCCAGGTTCCGTCACCTATGTCGATGCTGTAAACTCCTCCTTCTTGCACCTGCTGTGGCCACGTGATTAGTTCACTTTTTCGTTGTCGCGTCTGCAATTGCATCTCTTCTAGAAATTTCGTGAATTTATTCTTTGAAGATGAACCCAGAAAAATGACGACGAAATTACTCGGATGATGCTTATCTCAACCGGAGTATGGCCAAGTAGATGGGCGTCTGTGTATTAGATCTCCATTACTCTACAAGATTATAAGGTTCTTCAATATTCATTACTGCCTTGGTAGTAGTCGGAATTATATAAAGTAACAATAAAAATTTTATAGCGTTTATGTACTAGTTTGATTATATATTTCTATATTATTTTAAGAATATATATATTGTGACGTGACACCTTTTCGGTGTCCGTCACAGGGTAATTAATACGGCCGCACGGAGGGCGGTAGGCCCGCGTCTCTCTTTATTTAGAGAGAGCGACCTATCTTATATTGCGTGGCGTCTCGAAGGACGCCGGTTTTCAAATATCAAGGCAGCTGCCGAGCGAAACGCGCGCTGATCACGCGCCCGCGATTACGATCTTTTGTATTGTATTTTTATTCATTTCTGTCACAAGTGCCGCTGTGCGGCTAATAGTTTTGTGCGTGTGTCGTCCCGTCTGTTTCAAGAGAGAAGAAGCAGAGCGAACAGCCAAGAAACAGGAGCGTACGAGTCGAGCGGTCAAGGGGTGAGGAAAGACCGGTTGTCTCGGAGAGGGCGGTCGGAAAAGGCGCCACCCTGACACTTACGACGTTG
Organism: Pseudomyrmex gracilis; assembly: GCF_002006095.1. Classification (NCBI taxonomy): domain Eukaryota; kingdom Metazoa; phylum Arthropoda; class Insecta; order Hymenoptera; family Formicidae; genus Pseudomyrmex; species Pseudomyrmex gracilis. The sequence continues at coordinate 91,790 of NW_018020946.1, read as the reverse complement.
TCGGGATCCGATGAGCGCGTACGACCCGCCGACCTGAGGTGGAGGATACGCCTTAGACAGCTGCGGAATCTTCCACAGGAATCAGGCGGCAAGGGCCCGACGCGGCTCTACAGTCGCCCTTGGAAGGACAGCGCGGATCTACGCGAGTGGCGATCGATCACCGCGCCACGCGACGCGTCACCTGATTGGCTGATTAGCATACGCAGGAGATCTAGCGGAACGCGGAAGCCGAACGCTGCGAGACTCGAGAGACACTGTTGTGCGAACCAGCAAAGAGAGCGCGGGCTGCCGGAGAACCTCCGAACATTGTGCGTGCCAGAGTGCGAAATCGAGTATCGGTGCCGAACACCTGCTGCCTAGGGAGAGCCGAGGATATCCAGGTGTCTAAGCCCCGGAACAACTAGTGAAGGCTGATTGCGAGAAGCTGTCGACGCCAAGTGAGTGCCTCCAGGTTTCCTCACCCCCGCAACTGCGTGTCGCAAACCCGTTTTTCCGCGTGTACCGCTCCGGCGACTCGAAATCCGTTGACCAAGGTCGCGGATTCGACGTGGAGGTAATCGCGTTGATTGTGATCGCGAGATACGGTAGCGGTCGGGTATAACAGTGCATTGCGTCGGTTGATTGTAAAGATCGCTCTCTCTCTTTCGTGGTCGCCACGTTATCGTTGTCGATTAGTTATAATTTATTCGTTTTTGCGTTGTATTGAATGTAAATTGTAGCGTAGCTTGAATTAATTATCGTGGACGGTTCCGTGTCGTGTCACTATTGTTTATTTCTACGAAGCGCATTCCAGGCTTATCGTGTTTACGTCGGGGCGCTAGAAGATTGCGTCAGCGGGCGAGAAGAACGATACGAGTTCCCGTCGCGTCCCGTCGCTGGCCGATGCCGGGATAATTTTGCCATCCAGCCGCGCGAAATCTTATTGCTTCTATTCACTGTCACCTCCTTGTGATCGGTCGTCAATTGGCCCCTAAGAATCCGTGGCTAAAACAGCGCTACCCCGTTACATTAACCGTCCACGATTTCTGTTAATTTTTTTGTGTAGTTGCGCCGTGTACGCGCGCCGAGATCGCCGCGTGCCGACGGTCAGCCTCAAGGACAGTATATAACATCTTATACTGTAAATAAGCGGAAGACCGCTACACTCATAAGTTGTCGCAACTAAAATATATTTCCTGTTAATCTGTTTATCATTAAACTGAGCTGAGTTTCTTTCTCGCCCTACGCCTAAAAGTTGCCTCCCGAACCCCCGCCTCTCCGTTTCAGATTCTGAGCTGCCGTGAAGCATTCGTTTAGCGGAGAAATTACCGTCACGTCCGGCTACATTGGTGAATGTATTGTCTTGTGTTTGTGCGGCGTGATTCTCACGCCTGGCGCCCAAGTTTGTTTCATAGATTCTTTCGAGTGAGCCAAGGACGTGCCGAAGGTGTGTGTGACGCTCTCGTACATCACCCAAAACGAGAGTAACAAAATTCAAAATACAGTCGCTCACAATATATTGAATTTATATATATTGTGACGTGACACTTTTTATGTCCGTCACAAGGACATAATTCCGGACGGCACAGGAGGTGGTGGGCTTGTATCTTCCAATGTTTTAGGGAGAGCAGCTCATAAGACCGAACAAAGCAAGCGAGCGCGTGTATATTGGCGAGGGCGCGTGACGCCTCTAATGTATATTGTCATTAAGTGCAACATTGAAATGTACTTTAATATTGTTCATATTATTTGCAGCGTGAGCGTCATTAGTTTTCATAATTATTCTGTATTATTGAATAGCGTTTCAGGATGTTATTTTGTGCCGCATAAGCCGCGTGACGGCTAGCGTTGCCGTTCGTTCCTAGCGAAGAGAGAGAGAGAGTAGATCACAATTCGACGCGTCGAACGAAGAGGTACGACATAGAGACGAGTAGCGGTACAGGGCCGTAAGGGCTCCAGAAGCATAGAGCGCGGCGACGAGATCGGCAAAGGACCAAGAAATGGGAGATGTCAACACTCCGAATTCTCCAAAAACCGAACAAGCTCATCGATCAGAGAAAAGGACGCAGAGCGGATCGAGACGCACAGAATCAGAACTCGTATCGATGTGTTGCCGATAAGCACGTGGCCGCTGTCATTCGCGACGCCGTGAAAAGAAGAATATGATTGGCTCATTATCGAGAACGACGAGCGGCGCACGGCCGCAAGAGAAATTGCCATACCGGCGAGATTCATTGTTGTGCGCGCCGTGGTACTCACAAGTTCCCCGCTTAAAATACGTGCCATGGTGGAAGTATACATGGTGTGCGCAGTTTGGCTAAACCACGCCCCTTTTCTCATCGAAGTGTCGCTAAAAACATAGGGCTGCCAACCATAAAAAATAAAATGTTTAACGTCGGCAAGTTGCCGCGACTGCGTTAACGATATCTTTGTCGCACGTTCCGTGATTTCATTTTCTTTCTCTCTCTGTATATTACCGTTTTAAAATAACGTGTCTGAATTGTGCGATATTTCGAAGACAAGCAAAGAGTGAAAAATACGCGAGTGAATACGAGTGAGAATCGAGTTTCATAGTATATTTATGAAATATGGTACGCTGCGTAGTAAAATGTTGTAAAAACACCAGAGAAACATGTGTAACAGAACAAATAAGTTTCTTTCAATTGCCGGAAAATCCTTTAATGCGTGAAGGATGGATTCGGAAAATTGGAGAAATTTATCTACCTACAAATATTAAAAATGGTAAGTTCTGCAAGTCTTATTAAAAATTCTTATTAAATTATGTTAAAAAATAATAACTCTTGTTAAATCGCGAGATTATTCTATTGGTTAAGATAAGAAACATAAATAAATCACGTTAAATAATCGAGAATAGTTATGATTATGTC
>NW_018020946.1:86323-88618 GCF_002006095.1 Pseudomyrmex gracilis | reverse complement strand
AATACAATGTACAATCTTACTTATATTGTGTTATAATTTTCTAATAAGCATTATTTTTTCGTTTTTAGCAATAGCGATACCATTCGCATGAACTGCAAGGTGATTTACAACAAATTTCAACTTCCTGTCAAAAAACGTATAAAGGAAGGGTCAGGATCGATTACTGAAATGGATTCAGGCANCGAACCAATAGCAAACCTTGAAAGATCTTTGCAAAACGATAGCGTTGGTGGCTCATCAAGTGTTCGTGAAAATATGAATGACATGGAAGCATCGGAATATCGGTCTAGCAGGTAAAAATCATAAACTAGCTCTAATATTTGATATTGAAATTGCATTAGAGTGGAAAAGAAGAGTTTTATTTTGTTTTGTTTTTAAAACATCGTGAAACGGTTTTTTAAATACTTTAAATNTTTCTAGAAATGAAAAAAAGAAATAGTATAACCTGATTTGATTTCTGACTTCTGTTATGACAAATTATATTCTAAAGAATAGCTTTCTAACACAAATTATTATACAGTGATTTAAAACTGACTTTTTGACAATTGTACTAATATTTAAAACTGAGTATGAGAATGAAGTTTTCAAATTATGTAATGACATNTATTATTTAATGACATCTTGTCTTTGTTGCAACTACTAAAAGTATTTTTCTATATGTACATAAATTCGAGCATTCTTTTATACTTTTATTGCATATTCTTTTATACTTTTATTGCATGTTTTTTCATACTCTTATATCGCATGTGTTTTCATATTCTTATTACAGTCAACGGCTGGATGATATATATGCAATATGTCGAACACCACCGAGCTTATACAATGCATGTCACTACGTTAATGGTGCTACTTTTCCGAGAAGGCATGTTGAAGTTAAAATGTATTATTTTCTGTTTATGCGAGCAATAACCATAAATTTATATTGGAACTGATAAAGTTGAACTATAGGCTGATATGATAAGAAGAGAGGAAGCCAAGAAACAAGCCAANGAACGGGAAGAGAGAGAGCAACGTGATGCCGAGAGGAAGGAGAAGGAAATTAGGGAGAAGGAGAGACAGAGGGAGGCGGAGAGAACCAAGAGAGAGGAACAGGAGAGGAGAGAGCGACAGGAACGAGAGCGGAAGGAGAGGGAAAGAAGAGAGAAGGAGGAGAGAGAGGAGCAGAAGAAGACGGAGGCTGAGAGGAAAAGCGAGAGGGAGAAAAAAGAGAGAAAAGAGAGGGAGGAGAGAGAGCGGCGAGAGACAGAGCGAAGAGAGAAAGAAAGGAGGGAGCGAGAGGAGCGGGAACGCCAGGACAGAATGCTACTGGAGAAAAGGCAGCGAGAAAGAACTGAGGCAGAGCGAAGGAGACTGGAGGAGAGGGACCGCATTGACCGGGAGCGCGCAGGATACCCCATCTGGGAATTAAGCCGCAAAATGCGAGATGCGAGGGACCAGTTGCGCCGCGAGGAGTCCATCCTCCGCCTGGGACGAGAGGACCAGGCCAAGAAGAATGCCGCTCGCATAGCTATCCCGGGGGCGTCATACAACCCCCCGAGAAAATCAGAATCCTGCTGGAGCTGTGGCCGAGAGGGCCACAAGTACTCGGACTGTCCGAGGCGTCGAGGGGACCGCAAGTTTTGTTATAGTTGCGGTAACCAGGGGGTTACCCTCGCTGAATGCCCGAAGTGTCAAGGAAAATGGGAGCGCCATGAAAGACCTGAACGAAAGCCCCGTTAAATACTGCCGGTGCCTCGACCACATGTACGGAGTAAATAACTATCTTATTTTTATGTGAAACCACCCCGAACCCCGCTTTTGCCGCTAGTGCCGTAGTCATCGCCTTTTGGGAACAGATGACCAAAATGAATCAAGAATAAATAAAGTTCCAAGAACATACTCAGAAAGAAAGTAAGTTATTACACACCCTTTCACCCCCCCCCCCCCAGAGCTGTCTCCTCCGATCACTCCTGGGGGTAGCGGAACCCGTAGTGCCGAGATTTTTTTTTTTTTTTCCTTTTCCTTTTGTGGTTGTGTCTGGTGAAGGGTTGCGCGTTCGTCAAGCGGCTGGAAGGAGCAGCAAGATTCGAGAGCCCGCGAGACTACTGGTCTCCGGTAAGTTACGTCATTTGAAGGTAATTGCCGCGCTTGAAGCGGACTTCGGTGTGCGACGNGGGTCAGCGACCGAGTCCGGCGTTGTCATGGCCTCCTCGGTCCTCCTCGGGTTGGGGGGAGTTGTGACGTGACACTTTTCGCGTCCGTCACAAGGTCATAATTTTGGCCGGCACGAGAGGCGATGGGCTCGCGTCTTCCACT
>NW_018020946.1:77367-82033 GCF_002006095.1 Pseudomyrmex gracilis | reverse complement strand
GACTGGCTGAAGGCTGAATTACAACATCGCCGTTCAGTTGGTGAATTTCATGTAATGACTAAACAACGCGATTTTGAAGATCGACAATCAATTCAACAGGAATGCGATGCATTGAAATTACAACTCTTGCAGAAAGATGAACATATAAAAAATCTCATGAGAGAAAACAAAGAATTGAAACACGCANTTAACGATCTCCATGCAAAATCTGTGACAGCCAGTATTGACAAGAATCTTTTGCAAAAACTGTCCGAAGAGCAAGTAAAANAAATACTACAACCATATTTCACGGAGGGTCAAATACGATGCATCGTTGAACGTCGAAAGTGGGTTCACTGGTCGATTGATGATTATGCTTCAGCCATTTCATTACGCAGTGTTAGCCCAAAAGCATACACGTATTTAAGATTAAAGTTAAACTATCCTTTACCATCGTTGGCGACATTGAGAACATGGGCTTTGAAGAAGTTCGACATTCGGGAAGGATTTTTGTTAGACGTTCTTGCAGTAATGCGAGAGAAAGGCAAAGAACTTACATCGTTTGAAAAAACTTCAGTAATTAGTTTTGATGAAATGTCTTTATCTCCGGAAGTTTGCTTTGATTCAAAGATTAAGAAACTAGTGGGCCCATGTAAAAAAGTTCAAGTAATTATGGTTNGCGGATTATTCAGCAAGTGGAAACAACCTATTTATTACAAGTTTGATCAGCAAATGACAAAAGACATATTAATAGAAACTGTAAATCATTTATACGATGCAGGATACCAGGTTGTTGCCATCACTTGTGATATGGCTAATAAAGGAGTTTGGGGGGAATTGAATATTACTCCAGAAAATCATTTTTTTGAACATACCGTNATAAAGGACGCCAAAATATTCGTTTTTGCTGATGTTCCACACTTGATAAAGTTACTGAGAAATTGGTTTATCGACAAAGGTTTATTATTGCCGAATTGTAATGAACCATTTACTGCTAAAGTCTTTCAAGCAATTGTTGACATGAACAAAGATGGCGATCTTCATATTGCACATCGTATTACACAACGGATTTTGGACGCTCGTAATTCACTTAGACAGGCTGTGCGGCCAGCGGCACGACTTTTTTCACATACAGCGGCGAAAGCAATTAAATGGGCTGGTGAACGTGGCATTTTAAAAGTTCGGGAATATATTAAATTCTCTGATTTTGTTTCAACTGTTAACAATTGGTTTGACGTACACAATTCACAACAAGAATATGGCGCNCATCCAGGCGTCAACGGCTTCGGAGTAGACATTCAAAAGNAGGAGCAAAGTTTAGTCTTAATGAATTTGTATGTTCAAAATATGAAAGTTTGCTCCAAAACAAAACTAATGCCATTCCAAAAAGGAATTCTGATTAGTAATGCATCGCTTCGGGGATTATACGATCAGCTAAAAAAAACACATGAGCAACAATTTCAATATCTTTTAACAAGACGTCTTCAGCAAGATGTGTTGGAAAATTTTTTTGCCTATATACGAGCAATGGGTTCCTGTAGAGATCATCNTTCAGGCTACGAGTTCAGATATAGACTTAGATGGTACGTCCTAGGTAAACATTCGCAAGCAGTATTTACTATGAATCGAAATACGGAAGAAGATGTAAACACAAGTTGTATGTCTTCGTATACTGCTGAAGATTTATCATCAATTTCTGCTGATTCCTTATTTTCATCGACGCNAACAGTACAAAAACCTTCAACAGCAATTGCATCAACTTCAAAGCAAATGTGCTCATCAACTCCAACACGTAAAATAAACAGTCCAGAATCCACAAAAACCAATTCAATTCTTTNGACTAATGAAAGCATCAATTTCGAATGTGAAGAGGACAATTCTGAAAAAGAAGAAATAATTCTAACGAAAGAATTATTCGCCAGTATCATAAATATTTCCCCGGAAGAATTACAACAGGATTACGCATATGATAATAATAACGAATCTATTCTGGAAGATGTCGACGATGACTGCAATGTGGATGAACTGTTCAATTTTCTGCAAGATGTGCATTTTAAAAATTCTACGCTAGGCGGTGAAAATGCGTCTCAAATAATAGAAGAAGAAAGCTTGCAGTATGTTGCAGGATACGTTGCACACCGCTTTAAGAAAAAATATCCACATTTGGGAGAACGCACTGACATTNCTAGTAACAAAACTNCAGAAACAAATTGGATTAAAGTTGTATCAAAAGGTTACTTGATGTATCCATCGCCAGAACTTCTTCAAATGAGTCGACTTGTAGATAAATGCTTCAATGATTTTCATGGTCATTACTTTTCCAAAGAAGATTACNTCATCCAGAAAGTGGTTAAACTGGTACAAAATTGTGAAGAATATGATTCATGTATCCCACAAGATGTACTGCAATGTCTAGTACGAACGCGAACATACATACGAGTAAGGGACATTAATGCAAGATTTTATACAGAAAGCGACAAACAAAAACAGAAAAAAAAAATTAAAAAACTTGTGTCAAAAAAAACGACGGCAAAATAAAAATATATAACAAAAAATTATAATATTTAATTATTATATTGTATTATATTGTTATAATTTGTAATGTATAATATCATAAGTTGTAAATCTGTACAAATATTGTAATACAATCTTTATTGTGTATTTGTATATGTATATATTGTATGTATATGTATGTATAATTGTTNGAAATATATATGTATTATTATATATTTATTTATTATTTATTTATACATTTATATATATGTAATTATTTTATTTTACAAACTTGTTTCTTTAAAAAATTAAAATTACGTTTTATTATTCCGACATTTTCACCCCATGATCAATTTTTGTTTTACTATTTTTATGTTACAATAATTATTAGTACAGATAAACAGACATATATATTATATAATATATTTTTTTATTTTTTGTAATAATTAACATAAAAATAGTGAAACAAAAAGTTATTATAATGGGTAAATGTCAGAATAATAACACAATTTTAACATGCTTTTATAACTGTACTCTCTAATGTACAGTAACTGTACATGAGAAAGAGATGAATAGAACGCACATGGAGGTACGACAAAGATAGTTGAATCAGTCGTACAGACTTTGCAAAGCTAAACATGGAAGTTTTCTCAGTTGGCAGGCCTGCGTATTTCGCGACAAAGAAACGACAGAGAAGGGAGATTTTAGAGAAAGACAGACGCAAACTGCGCACACCATGTATACTTCCACCATGATACGTGCCGAGTGACAGTGTGTGCCGGACGAGAACCCGAAAAGGACCAGAGCCGACCTTGAGAGGACTGGATAGGACCGAGAGTTGCCGACTTTATAGACGAACTGCAGAAATAAGGTGCCGACAAGCGTAAGTGACTACTCGCTCTCTCTTTCTCGCATACGTCGTGTGGAATATTTTCGTGGATCGAGTCTGCACGTGTCTCGTCAGCTCGATGACGCGCTGAATATTGTGGTGAAAATTATTCTTTTGGAGTACGAAAATTACAAGTCGCCAATTGCCGACAATTCCTAGAATTGCTGCTCTCTCTCGCCGTGCCACGGTCGCAACAATCTGGGCGTTCTATCGTCCGTAATTCGTTCGTACATTGTTTTGTTTTTTTTGTATTTATATTCTTTTCACCGTACCGTTGTGAGCCGATTTCGCTGCGTTGCCGTTTACCCGCGCAATATACGGGAATATTAAAATATTGTATTCTTAAAGTATCACCTCAGAAGCGATATCTAAGTGAGTTCAATTCTAACAATCGGGACCGGAAGGTGCGGATCGTGCCGAAACTCGTGGCCGTCGGACCGCGACATCATATTGTGTGTAATATCTCGCGCGCGCCAGACAAAGACGCGTCTTATCTATCGCCCGGCGTACGACAGCGCATTCCGTCGTTTATCTAACACCTCGCGCGGCGAGCCATACATTAGAATACGAACGCAAGGCCACGAGCGGATCTTCGACCGACAAAAGATCGCGCCGGATCCTGCTGCCGATATCACTCGTTATTAGAAAAAAAATTTCCGTACGACTTCGCTCACTAGTGTCCGCGTATTTACTTTATGTTTCTTTTACTGTATTATTTTGATGTATTGCCGAGAGTTTTCTTGGCCGACCGCACGCCATAATTAGCATATCTATTATTAAATTACATTGTCAATTACCATCAACGAGCAAGTTTCTCGACTTTCATTTCAAACACTGCCTTCTGAGCCCTCTCCGTTATCTGAATAAACTGAGCTGTACCGAGTGACTTTGCCGTCACGTCAAAATTGTTGTCGGGATTTTTGCTGCCAATTAAGACTTGTCGTGAGTGGCGTGATTTTCACGCCTGGCGCCCATCTTTCGACTTAGGTGAGTAGAGAGAAAGTAATAGTTTGGTGCAAAAGACGTGCCGAAGTTGTGCGGCGCCTCCACTATAACATCCAAAAACGAGGTGCCCGTCACAATATATATGTGTATTCTGTTTTATGTGTTTTATATATATACAGGGTGTCCCAGAATTGCCGTACAATATCTCGTAGGCAGGTAGAAGGAGTAAAACTGAGTCGAAAAGTCCTGAACCATTTTTTTCTATTATTTATAATAAAGGAGTAATTATTGAGTAAATCAGGCCAATCAGCGCAGACCTTTAGCCAGGCACACGTCAGTGAGCGCTCACACACACCAGGC
>NW_018020946.1:75581-76952 GCF_002006095.1 Pseudomyrmex gracilis | reverse complement strand
ACCAACGAGGAGGCCGAGGAGATAACCAGGAGAAAGAAGGCGCCGGGAAGCCAGGAGAGGCCGGAGAACAAGGGCGAAACAACTCCTGAAATTCGATGCTGAGGGCAAAAGGCGCGTAAGAGAGAGACAATGCGCGCCAAAGGCACTAAAATCCGTTGAGCAATGCTGGCGGAAAAACAAAACAGCCGTGACGAAGCCGCGTAACCGGCAAGGTGAAGGCCGGACAACAAAAACAATAAGCAACATCAACAACTTCAGCGGGTCCGAGTCGACCCTGAAAAGAGCCGTTAAAGATTTGACGGAAGCAACGGCGACGTATCGAGACACGTGGTCTCAACGCATAATCAATTTGATACGTTGACGAGATCACCCCCGCTGAGGGGAGCCCCTCCGAAGGGAAACCGGCGAGACGGTATAAAAGCGGCTGCAGAGCGGGCGTTAGAGAGAATCGAATAGAATAGAATAGAATCGAACGGATCTAAGCTAATCGGTAACAGTAGCGAAAAAGAGCGAGCGATCTAAGCGAGTTAACAGTGCCAAGGTATCGATAGTAAGGACGAGTGCCAGGACCGAGTGCGAGGTCGAAGCGTAGACGAGAGAGAGCGGCTAGCGAGAGGTCGTTGAGCGGACAATCGGCGAAGGAAGTGGACGGCCGCCGGAGGCGAGTTTCCAGAGCTACTGGACCCTGTCCGCGAGATCTACACCGGTGAGGTACCGGCGCGAAGCCAAAAATTATTCTAATTGTCGCGCCGCTCGCGTTATAACTTTTATTTGTGTTGTCTCGAGGGCCCTGTGTCGCCCACACTGTCGCGTAGGGGACCGGAGTGCCCCGCCGAAAATATAGTCATTATTCGGGTTTTTTGGGTGGAGCGAGCAGTCGCAATCGAGCGACGAATAACGGTTATCGGCATACGTCGTCAAGGCGTGGATCACCCGCCATCTCAGCTATTAAAAGGTCACACGCCCCGGAGGAAAAACTCTTGAGATTATCACGTAGAAAGTGCGGGTGCTATCGTCACGCGTCCCAGTTATCGGAGATCGCGAGAGGCGAATTCTCGATACCGCGTGCGAACCGCGTACACGTGCTCTAATCCCGAATAAATAAGAGCGAATTCCGCGGCCGGCTTCCCGGAGCCGTGAGAGTGAGAGGCTACTCACAGGGGACGATTTCCACATTGCGACCGACGGGTGCTATCGACTCGAACCGAAACGTTCACAAGAAAGGCTGTCGGCATTTGTTAAGGAGCGATCGCGTATTAGTTTAATTCAGAGAGCGTAGAACCGGCGAAGTCTGTAACGCTGGTTATCGTCGTTCAAAACAGGCAAACAGCTGATCAGACGCGAGTGTAAATCCGGTCAACGACCCGGCTC
>NW_018020946.1:58250-71701 GCF_002006095.1 Pseudomyrmex gracilis | reverse complement strand
CGGGACGTCACATAATCGGCACGTGAAACACGTGCCTGGCGCCCAAATCACAACATAAAATTAATTGACGGTTCCGGGTGTTCAGCTCTCGTTCGGGCTCACCCGATCGGTGACATTTCACACAGCGGAGGCGAGTCACTTTTTCTCATTGCAGCTCTTCGGAGAAAAAAGTGTTGCAATATATATATATATAATTTTTATATTATACATGCGTTCAGCAATTTAAGCATTAAGATTTACTCTTTTGAGTTCCAAAGTATACGCGGGTTTGTGTGTAGGAAGTTGCGGATATTAACACGACTTAGTGTTTACGTCTTGAAATTCTTCTTGCGGCGGAGCCATGGGTTTTGATTCTTCGCTCGAAGCTTTTTGCTTATTATCTTGCTTCGACTTGTTTCTACCCACGTAATAAGAGCTAGGTAAGAGAGTCCCAAATCGCTCCGATTAAATACACCGACTACCCATATATCGTATGTAGTGCATAACCGTGAACGATCGTATCTATCAATACCTTGACAAGTCTTCCGAGTAGATATTGTTACGCTCGCGGTAAGAACGACTCGTCTCCATCGCTAAAAAAAACTAAACTCCGCGATTCGCGCAACCGTCCGCGGAAATGAGAGAACGCGGCTCTTTGATCAACGCTTTATTATGGCTCAAGGTACAATAATAACACAGCCACACAAAAAAAAAAATTTCTTTGGCCTGGGAATCAGACTATGTTTATTATATGTTTTTGTGGTCGCTGAATCTGAATCCGAGGTCCATTAAACACCATCGGGTCGGGGTTCCGCCATAACCTCAAAAAACACCATAATCTCGAAACCCATATAATCTTTTTATTCAAGCCGTAAACACAAAAACCAATTAGATAAACCCCATAATCTCATAACCCTATATCCCCATAGCTCCATAAGCCTATCTATGGCGATTAAAATGTCAATCATTCATGACCGAAGATTTCTTAAATTTATGGAATTAAATAAAATAATTCTATGACCTTGCATTCTCACTGTAACTCATAGCTTCAACCATTGACGATGATATATGCAACATGTATATAAAATGGTGCTTCTGTTAGAACAAAAACATGGATTTCTGCTAAAAAAAATGAATCTGATAGTGAAGATAGCGATACTATCGTATCGAAGTATTCTCAAGATTGGTGTTGAATGATCTTATAGAAAACTTAGGTTTACCAAACGATGGGGTTATGGGGTTTATCTAATTGGTTTTTGTGTTTGATGGCTTGAATTAAAAGATTATATGGGTTCCAAGTTTAGATTATGGTGTTTTTTGAGGTTATGGCGTAACCCCGACCCGATGGGGTTTAATGGACCTCGGATTCGGATTCAGCGACTCCAAAAACATATAATAAACATGGTCTGATTCTCAGGCCAAAGAAATTTTTTTTTTTGTGTGGCTGTGTAATTAAAGAATGCGATCGGATTTACAAATACGTCGTGACAAAATCCGCGACCGAGAATTCTCTTCTCTCACAACAACCGTCGTCGCCCGGCAACCGACAGTCGCACCGAGCGCGCGCCGTTCACACAGCTCCCGCGGTACACACGCGGTGTCCGCCGCGTAACAATATATTCCAATTACGCCTGCGCTGAAATTTCCGAAAAGAAGGAAATTATTCCAGATTTTCTCCTAGGCGGAAATGACGACTTTCTTTATATACGCCTCGTCCATTAAGTTGGTAAAAGATCCCCCATTTAAAGACGTAGGTTTGCCTAGCATGCCTCTCGTAACTGTATTGAGTACAGCAGGCCGCTCGGCGGGGAACATAATATGATCCCTGAGCTCTGCAAGATCGCCTTCGGTGTATATTCTGCTTGTCGCGAGCGACCCTGGGCTAACGTATTTCCACGTGGGTTTTGTCATCGGTTTTATTACGGTCGGAGGTAGGGATTCCACTGGTTTAGGTACGAGTTTATACCATGCATCTCCTAAGAGATACATTGACGNAGCAAATGAATTACAACTGACTTGTGTACCTTCTCGTAATAACACGTGAGTTTGTGGAGTTAAAAAGTATGTTTGATTTCCGCAGTTCACAGGTAAATGATTGTAGCATTCGTCTGTATGTGTCACTTGGACCTCAACGGGCACGCATTTTACTATGTAAATGACTTCACCCGCTAGCAAAGCTATGTATCTTGGACTGTGTTGCGATTGCTAACGCGTTTTGTAACATTTTTTGTTCAAGGTGGCACTGTTGATACAATATACTTCTATATAATTCGTTTATTTGAGTTCTAATATGTTTTTCAACGTATACGAAGTTTGAGTTCATATATGTGAATATATCCAGATTTGCTACTTGCGTTTGTTTTGTAAATGCTTCGCTTCCTGGTGTCGTCTAAAAAATTAATTTCGGATGCTCGGTTCAGATTAATATATGTCCACAGTTTGTATACGTTCCCCTGCTAGCGAGTGCGAACAAAGTACTCTGTGTAACTAGTAAGTAAATTGTTTATGCCATTGAGCTTCCGGAATCAATGATTTTATTAGCATATCCATCGTACAACACGCCGTAAGATGAAAGTTTACAAACATCCGCGGGCACCGGTTCCCGCGATATGTATCTCCTCCTTCGATATTGACGCAATGAAGAGCATTTAACTCTCAACTTACTCCGAATCTTAATTGCACGCGATTAGTGTTTATACGCACGTCCGCCACATAATCTTGCAACGTAATTTTTACCGTTCCAAGAACCACGACCTCCCCCCATGTTCCGTAAGGATCAGAGTTTGCTCCTCCTGAACATGCGCCGTCGTTATCTACTTTCCCTGCAAGAATTATTGGACGTGTCTCGATGGAATTAGGTTTTAATCCAGAAATCTGCGTTCCTGCGATTTCGTATGTTCCATAATACTGCATTTGCTGACAAGCCTTGCGTGATACTTCTTGAATGTATGAATATTTTCTGTTGAAAACATCTATGGTGTGTGAGAACATTCCGCACTTTCGGATTGTTCTATCAATTTCGACCTTGCACTGTAAGACTCTTACTGATTGAAATTCGTTTAATTGAAGTAATTAAATGTAAACTTTTGTAGTATTCACGCTTGGCAACGGAATGTCGCATTCTTCGATGTTCAAGAGCGAAAGTGTTGTTGTATTCGCCGATGTCGATCCACAATCATATCCTATTATTGCTTGAACATCCTACAAGGAAATAACGAAAATTATAATGGTAGTTATCCTCCGATACTCCATCTGAAACGAAATCAGGTTACCGATCCGGGTTTTATATATGATTTCCTTAATCTGTTGGGATGCACTATGCGGCTGTTTTTCTTAATTCTAATTCTTACGTTATTTTTATTTAATATTTCCAAGACCAAGAGTGAGGTCCTGTATATTGATCTCCAAACTTGCCAGGTTTGGGCCCTTTCAATAAAAATACCTGATCTCCGAGTCTGAAAATCTGTGGGTTGATTTTTCGATCGTAATAAGTCTTAGATCTGTTTTTAGTTTCAATCACGTTTTCTCGAGCGTTTATTTGAATATTATGAAGTTGAGTCACTAAGCTAATTAAATAATCGTCGTAACTTTCCAATTTATCATTTAAGGCCAAAGATTTGCTGGAGGGTACTCGCGCTATTTTACCAAAAACTAACTCGTACGGAGTATGTTTGGTTGCCTCGTGTACACTTGTATTATAGTTACCCATAGCGAGGCCTATCCATCTATCCCATTGTTTTTGTTCGCTTGCGTATTGTTTTAAATATTCGCCTAACGCGTGATGTGATCGTTCTAACGATCCGTTAGACTTCGGATGAAAAGCCGTTGTGCGGAATTTGCGAATTCGGAATATTTTTGCCACCTTTCTCATCAAATCGCTAATAAAATTTTGACCTTGATCGGTTAAAATGTCTTTAGGTGCGCCTAACACGTAAATAAATGTGTCTACAAAGGCTTCGGCTATTGTTTCTGCGGTTTGATCTGGCAGCGGTACTCCTATACAAAATTTCGTTACTTGATCCTGTAAGGTTAATATATATAAATTTCCTTTCTCTGTTTCCGGCAGGAGTCCTACGATATCCATTGCGACTTTATCAAAAGCTGAGCCGGGCGTATCGGTAATCGTCATAGGTTGTTTAGTTTTTACTCTAACAAAGTGCCTCGGTAGCCTAACAGGGAAGGCAACGGTCCGGAAAGCCGGAGATTCCGGGTTCGACTCCTGGCTAAGGAGTTTTTTTTTCACAATATTTTAAATCAATTTGGGGGGATATTCGGGGTTCTTCATATACGAGATGCAAATTGAGCATCCTATATGATTATTAAAATTGTAATTACAATTTAAAAAACTCACGTGAAAAACGTGAATTTGATTATATATGTGTACACACGAATATGTATATAGACATATTTCCCGCATAACATCCAGCGAACGGCTCTCAACAACTTATTATTCATTTATTAGTTATTTACTTTAACTAGTTTTTTCACCCGACATTGTAAGCATTGCTGTATGTAACGTTGAACATCTAATTTTAAGTTTTCCCAGCAGTAATTATGTTTAATACGATTATATGTTTTATTTACGCCGCGATGTCCCCCGGTAGGAGAACAATGAATTTCTCCAATTATTATAGGTCTTAAGTCTTTAGGAGGATATTTAAGTGGAGGATACTTAAGTCCCGTTATATATAATTAACTTGATAGACGTATTGGCAAATATTAACTGCAAGGAAGATTTAACATTACTCCAAGGTACATTATTGACATAGTCTGTTTTTGCAATACTCAGAGTTTCTAATCTTAATTTTTCGGCTACAATTAGAGAGTCTTTCAGGGCAACAGAAATATAATGTAAAGTTTCAGTAGGCCCTTTTCGTTGTCCTTTGCTTATAGTTAGAATTATGTGGTGTCGGATATTATATTTTATAGCTTTGGTTTCGCCAAGGACGAGGGTTCCTAAGTTAGGTAGCTCATTGCGCTCGAATAGCTTTTGTGATCCGAAATCTAAAGGGTTTTCATTAATATCAACAAAGTACATTACATTATCTTTTCTTAAAAATAATTCGCAAGATTCAACTATTTTATTGTTTATTATTTGCATGTCTACTATGTTAGGTCTAAGTTTTTTCTTAGATTTTATCGCATCTCCATCTGCCTCATCTTCTCTTTCATCTTCCTGTTCTTCTTCACTGTCATCTTTCCTTTCTTCGATTTCTCCCTCACTCTTTTCTTCATATTCTTCAATTTCACTTTCTTCATTTCCTTCTGATCTTTTATCTTCTTTATCTGGCGGGTCGTTTCTCCCAGGGACTTCTCGTTCTTCTATTTCATTTCTGCGTTTCGCGGCTTGACTGCGTGTTTCCATTTTATTTGTAGGTGGATCATGAATTCGCACTTCGATGATAGTTTGACTAGTAGATTCGTCGAGCTCTTGCAAATTCCCATCTAATGGAAATTCGTCGGTTTTCTCGTCAAGGTAATGTAGATCACTTTCGTCGTCCTCCGATTCATCGTCTTCACTCTCCAACCATTTCGAAATTTGATCTGCATTCTTCGTTTCCAAGGTTCACTGGATTCCTGGATAGCGCATCTGTATTTACATTTGTTTTTCCTGCTTTGTATACTACTTCGTAATCGTACTCTGCTAGCTTTAATCTCCAACAAAGTATGCGCATATTTGCATCTTGCGCATTCTTAAACCACATCAAAGGTTTATGATCGGTGACCAATGTAAATTTCCTTCCACACAAATATGGTCTACAATGTTTAACGCAATAAACTATGGCTAGGACTTCCTTTTTATATGTGTCATACTTTAGTTCGTTATCTGTCAATGTGCGAGAAGCGTAAGCTATCGGTCTATCTTTGTTTATTTCTTCCTGCGATAAGATTCCTTCTATGGCTATTCCTGAAGCGTCAGTGGTTAAAATAAAAGGTTTCGAAAAATCTGGATATTGTAACACTGGTTCCTCACATAATTTTTGTTTTAATATTTCAAACGACTGATCTTGAGCAGATCCCCACTCAAATCGTGTATCATTTTTTAATAAGTTTGTTAAAGGTTTGGCTAAATGTGAGAAACTTGGGATAAATCTTCTATAATAACCTGCAAGTCCGAGAAATTGTTTGATGTTTTTAGACGTTTTAGGTTTAGGGTAATGGCGAACAGCCTCTAATTTCTTCGGGTCTGGCCGAACTTCATTTTTGCCAATTACATGCCCCAGATAAGTAACTTCGGTTTTTAAAAACTCGCACTTATCAGGTTGCAGTTTTAAATTTGCTTGTTGTAGCCGATCTATTAACGCGTTATATTTTCTTCGATGCTCCTCGAGTGTGGTTGCGTAAACCACGATATCATCCATGTAAGAGGTGTGATCAAAAAGTAAGGTGACTCTTTGAATTTCACGAGCTCTGTACACTCTAATTTTAAAATTTTTTTTTGTTGTGTTGGTACACTCGTCACGATCATATGTTCACAGTTTTGACTATATAGCATGTGTTGTTTTTATGTGAGAGGCATAAAGGTTAGACTCGTGTTTGCGTGCTCGGCGATTTTTTGCTGTTAAAAATAATGGAGCAAAGAGTTTGTATTAATTTTTGTGTAAAAAATGGTATTAAATTCAAAAACTCTTGAAATGTTGACAGTGGCGTACGGTGAGTCAACTTTGAGCAAAAAAATGTTTATAAATGGTATAAGTTATTCCAAGAGGGCCGAGAAAATGTTAACAATGAACCTCGCTCTGGATGCCCCAGCACGTCAAAAATCGACGAAAATGTTCAGAAAGTGAAAGAAATTGTGTTGAAAAATCGTCGAATCACGATTAGAGAAGTAGCTGATGATCTTAACATATCGTTTGGCTCATGCCAATCAATTTTAACGGATGTTTTTGGGTATGATACGTGTGTCAACAAAATTCGTTCCAAAACTGCTTAATTTTGATCAGAAGCAGCATCGCATGAACATCGCCCAAGACATGTTGAACGACGTCAATGATGATCCTGATCTGCTCAAAAGAGTTATAACTGGCCCCCTGCGACTTTTTCCTCTTCCCAAAATTGAAAAGGCCCATGAAAGGACAAATATTTGCGACGATTGAGGAGATTAAGGCTGCATCGCTGGAGGAGCTCAAGGCAATACCCAAAAGTGCATTTCAGAAGTATTTTGACGACTGGAAAAAGCGCTGGCACAAGTGCATTGTATCAGAGGAGGATTATTTTGAAGGGGATAACATAATTTTGGATAATTAAATAAATATTTTTTTATAAAAATGAAAAGTCACCTTATTTTTTGATCACACCTCGTATACAAACAATTCTTGTCCCTGCAGTCCAAACAAAACAATGTTTATAAGTTTTTGAAATGGAGCGTTCTTTAGACCGAAAGGCATTCTCTCGAACTCGTAATGCCCGAAAGGAGTCGTAAACGCAGTTTTCTGACTATCAGCAGAGTCCATTCTTATTTGATGGAAACCAGACGCTAAATCTAATACAGAAAAATACTGAGCTCCTCCTAATTGATTCAAAATATCCGCAATGTTAGGCAATGGATAAGCATCTCTGATTGTTTTTTCGTTTAATGTGCGAAAATCTAACACCATACTCCAATGTTTATTTCCCTGCGAATCTTCCTTTTTAGGGACTATCCATATGGGCGTATTGTACGGTGATTGTGATGGTTTTACTATCTTTCCAGTTAATAATTCTTCTACTTGCTTATTTATTTCATTCTTGTGAATTTGAGGAAATCGGTATTGACGAGTATTTATCGGTTGCTCGTCTATTGTTTTTATGCTATGTTGAAGCACGTGAGTCGCAGTTAACGGTTCTCTGGGAATATGAAATCTATCTTGACTGGTTTTTATTAGATTTATTTCATTATTTGTTTCTTGTTTATTTAAATGATCTATACGCAACAAGTTCACAATCTTCGAAAATCTATCGGAATTTCCGCGAGACTCTATGACTTTTTCGTTTGTGACTAGGCATTTACCTGCGTTGTAATCTAAGAAGCTCTTTTCACCGTAAGTAGGGTGTTGTTGATTTTTGTCGAGTTCTTCTGCCTTATTCTTTAATTTTCTGAGCCTCATAAATTTATCAATTATTTCTTCTGACTTTACTCGAGCGGATTCTGTCGCTTTAGAAGACGGTTTAACATAAACTTTTTGTTGCAAAAACTTCCTAGGAATACCAGATTTAAATTGACTTAATTTTTCAATGAGTTCCTCAGTAGTGACTAAATCGTTCTCTTTATTACTTTGTTTATTAAATTTTTTTATCCCGACCCTTGGAAATTTTATATCTTTTAGGGAAGTAAAACTTCTCCCTTTTTGATTTTTATCAAAGGAGGTCGAATTGCGTAGTGAAGTTTGGTTACTTATTCCCTCACAATCGACGGATTCAAAGGATTCAAGAGAAGCTTGGATACTTCCTTCTCCATGGATTTGTACAGGATTGTGGGGACCTTCCCCCTCGCAGGTTACGGGATTATTTACAGGTGAGGTTTTGTCACTTCCTCTACCAGAGACTTAAGGAGAGGTAGGATAGGGTTCCTCCTCGAAAATTTCAAGATCACTGCTGATTTTATATAACTCATCATTTTTTTAAAATCATTTTTCACACTTTGATTTTCGTTATTATTACTTCTTTCAATTTTGTCCTTTTTGATAGGTGGATTAACACATTCTTTACGCTCGCTTTTAATGAAGTTGCCGTACAAAATGTTTTGATCCCTGTGGTGTAAACACTTATTATCGCGGGTCTTGTTCAGTGTAATGTGAGAAGGCCTACATTCGCTTAGGTCAAAGTCTGTCTCGTGCATATTCAATAGTTCACTCAAGGGTTTAAGACGCACGGTCGGCATTCGGACTTCGACCTCGTCACGCGTGCTCACGACATTTAAATAGGCTTTCCCGGACACATTTTTTACTATGGTATCTCCTAAATAAATACCATGTGTCAGTGTGAACTTCGGCAAACATCCGACCTTGACCTCGGGGTTCTCTACTCTAACGTAAAAGAACGATTTTGTTCGTGGAGGGACTACCACGGTTTCTTGAGAAGAAAAAGGTATTTTAACTCCAGAAATGTCTAAATGTCCATGCGCGTAATTTATTTTCGTAGAGGTTTGATTGAAAAAGTCATTCCCGAGTATGCCCGACTGCGATATCGGGAAATCGTTCGACACGATATGAAATTTTACGGGTATTTCAAATGCTGACAGTAATACTTCTCCGTAAGTATACACCGGATGACTGTTTATACCGCACAATTTTAAAATGTTAGACCGGTTAATCTCTACATCTTCGGGTACGAATCTTTTTTTAATGACATTCGGTCCGTATCTAGTAACAAGGTTACAAACGGAATAAAATCAGCTATTTTTATTTGTACCGTAGGCAAACGACCGTGTCTGTCAAGATTTATTGTCACCGGATGTACGTCAGTTTCGCGGCTGTCTACTTCGACGCGGGGCCGGCGGTGTAGTAGGGTGTGAACCTCGTTCGGTCTCCTGTGGCCCACCCATTTTCAAGGGGCCGTTGAAGTTTTCCGTATTAATTTCCTTCCTACGATTCTTGCTTGCTATACGTAATTTACAATCTTCCAAGAAATGTCCCGGTCCTTTACAATATCGGCAAAAACCGCCGCTGGTTGTTCGAGACTGATTCGCGCGGCATTCTTTAGCTGTGTGACCGTAAATATTGCAAATTTGACAAACTACTCTAGGCTGACGCGATTGTTCGCGTCGTTCGTTTTGTTTTTTCTTACAATTGGTAGGTGAATGACCGGTTCTATCGCACCATTGGCAAACCACAGATGGTTTAATATTACTTTGCCTCAAGCTCTTATTTGACTGACAATCTTTTGCATTATGACCTGCTCTCGAACAC
Source organism: Pseudomyrmex gracilis (assembly GCF_002006095.1). Taxonomy (NCBI): domain Eukaryota; kingdom Metazoa; phylum Arthropoda; class Insecta; order Hymenoptera; family Formicidae; genus Pseudomyrmex; species Pseudomyrmex gracilis. Next base: position 61,835 of record NW_018020946.1, on the reverse strand, counting down.
AACTGGCAAACAACGCGGGTTTCTTGTACAACGTTCATATTTTGACGCGCTCGCGGTTCTCGGAGACAACATTTTTCAGCACTATAACCTCGTTTCTTGCGAATTTGGCAAACTAAAATCTCAGACCCTAAGTCAACACGTTTATCTTGGGGAAATAACCCGAGTTTTCGGCAGCTTCCCGCTGCGTGACCCTCCTTATAGCAAACCTGGTAAATTTCTTGTTTACTATCAGAAGTTTTTGCTTTATTAACGCTCGAGTTTCCGTGATTGCCTTGCCGTATGTCGTTTATTGTCTGCAACTCTCTTTCTATTTGTAGTGCATCGGCTACCGTTTCATGAACATCCAGGTTTCGAGAAATCCTCTGTTCGTTTTCTGGTTTCAACCCCCGTATGAAACACTTGCACATGTCCTTTTCTACTTCCGCTTTCACACTTTGACTATGCAACTCCTCATTAATACTCTGATATGCTTCTAATATCTGCTTTCCCAGTGATTTTACTTTATTCGCGTAAGTAATCACGTCTTCGTTGCCCTTTTGATAAACGCAGCCCAGCTTCCCCTGTAGTTGATACACACTTTTAAGAGAGCCATACACCCGTTTTAAAAATTTCGTTAATTGTGCGATATTATCGAAATTTTCGTCTTGTATAGTACGACGAGCTACGCCTACAATACAAGTTCTTATTACTTTTGTAAACTGACCTTCGGCTTCTTTTGGAAGCATGGATTTTGCTTCCTCGCATCCTTCAATGAAATAATTAATTGAAATGTTTGTTCCATCAAAGACGGGTACGGCCTCCACTGCGTATTTGAGAGTGGCAAAAAAGTTAGATGCTGCCTGAGTTATGATTTCAAACTTTGTACTATCTAAATCTCGCGAAACGCTACTATCACCGGGTATTATCAACGTATTATTTTCTAACTCACCAACAAAAGAAACGGACGAACCTACTACAGTTTTATCAATGACAGTGTCACTAAACTTTGAGGTTATTACTACTGGCAAAGTAAACGGATTGATAACAGTTTCGTCAAGTTCAATATGCGATGGATTTACAGACGGTTCTGGTGTAGAGGTGGCTATTGGTTTTGACAACCTTCTTTGCGGTTTTGACTCGATGGCAACTTTATAAGCTTTATTTATTTCATAAATATTATTTTATTCGTCATAGACCTCGTACTCATTCCTGTATCTCAATGATCGTTTTATATCCCGGACGAGCCCCAAAAATTTCCATGTGCTGTTACGTCCTGACCTACGGTTACGATCGGGTCCTACCGGAGAAACGCAACTTGACACACGACACTTTTGTGTATTATATCTCGGCACACTGATCTAATGAGATAAGGCAAGCATGCGAGTCGAGCGAGATTGTTCAACGACGTAGTCAAGTCAACGGACTTGCCGATATTACTTGTCTAACGTCTTCTCACTCGTCGGTCTTCTTTTAGGTCTTAGAAACGAATCTAATTTACCTGGAACAGGACCTGGTGATCACGTGATAAGATTACAGGAATAAATTTTCAGAATAGAAGTTTAAAGTTTAATTAGTTGAAATCGTTTTCATTCTTATGAGCATATAAATCATTTTTATTCAAAGTATTAACATTTAGGTTTATCCAAAAATACTCTTACGTAAATCGAATTAAATAATTGGACGTGTGATGAAGTTTGATGTGAATTTGAGTATACATTGGCATTATTACTATGTTTGATCCTGGGCGTTCGTTATTAACATCACTGTTAATATTTTCAATATTTTAAATCCTTACGTAAATGAGCACCGTTACTACTTAGGCTATTGCCGGATAGACGGGGTTTGGTACGCTTCGGTTTGCTCGCTCGACGGGCAGCGGTTCTCCGCTGCAAAGTTCGGTTTCGGATATCGCGTTGTTAGAATCACGGTTGATTTTCGGAGCGGTATGACAACTACATATGATTTGCTACTGCTCAAAGTTCGACAGTGGTGATTGGAAATCGGCAGCGGTTCAGAACAACTGACGTCGTGAAACATTAATCCGACAGGAATGAAAAGTCAGCGCCGGCCCGGAACGACACACAGGGTCGTGAGCTGCTAATCCGACAGGAATAAAAAGTCAGCGGCGGTCCGGAACGACACACAAGGTAGTGAGCTGCTAGTCCGATAGGAATGAAAAGTCAGCAGCGGCCCTGAACGATTCGCAACATCGTGAGTAGCTAGTCTGACGGAAAACCGGCAGCAGTTCGTAACAGCTTGACACCGCGAAACGCTAGTCCGGCTAGGATGTCGAGAAGAAGAACTTACTAAATGAAGCAGTTATTAATTGAATTGTCGAGTTTAATCCTTTTCTTCTGAATATCAACCGTCTCGACGAATTATTGTTTACAGTAGAATGTCAAAATGAGTGATTGATTCACTTCGCCCAAAAGTCAGGAGTCTGTCAGCTGGACTCAGGTGGGATGAATTGGTCGTCTCCTCCAATGGAAGTCGTCACGAGTCGCACTGTTCACTCGGATTTACGTGCCGAGATCGATGTCAAATTGAGAGTCGTTTGGATTGTCGAATTTCAGATTGAACAGAAAAAGCGAGTATCTTTACGTATAACCGAATTGATTCTAAGTTAAATTGTTGAATTGAACTTCGAAAAATTAATTTGGACGAGAAGGAATACAACTGTGTTAATAATCGTAATGCTGGTTATGGAGCGCGCTCTCCGATGTTCCAACGCTTTATATATGATGATCTTGGAGCGTTAACCCTTCTGATTTTTGCCAATCGTCTTTAGATTTTACTCTCCCTCTCTTTACTGATTAAAATTTCGATCCTTCATTTGCTAATTCGATCAGGCGAGAGGACCACTCACCGACAATCATTCTTTCTGACTCAATCAACATTTGTTTAAACTTTATTATCTGCACGTGCAATTTCCTGTTTATTTTCTGTGCCATAACATTCCTTGCTAGAGAGTAGCGGACCGCCTAACTTATCTAAGTTTATATTTGCAAATTATTCGCGAACCAAACATCCGGGCTACTTGTTGACTACTTGGCCGGTATCCCTTTGAAAGTCGGTAAGAGTGATTAGATAAAAAAATTGCGATACGGATCTATTTATCTTAGTTCAATAGGTCCTTTCTCTGTTTAAGGATTATTATTTACAAATTAATTTAAAGGCGCAAATCTTAAAGCTCGTTAATGTCTGGTTCCAAACAGAAGGGGACCGTGGAGTCCAGGACGTAACATTATAATTTAGAGGAATCTTTCTTGGTTAACCGGGTTACGGTACAGGTTACATAGCGGGTTAGAATTCCTGCTTGTAGCTTCCAGACATTCATACTTGCGGAGTATTAAGATCAGTACATCAGATAAGAAGAAAAAATGTTAAGACAGAGTTGGTTCTGGTAGAAACGAGTAAAATATAAAAACTTATGTATATTAAAGTTTTCAGTTTACTATAATATAATAATGTATATACAAAACCTACAAATGTTTATATTCTTTTTTTAGAGAAACTAAAAAAAACTTAAAATATAAAGTGTGTGATACTCTAAGGAACAAAATATAAAGTGTGCGATACTCTAAAAACTTACCTTTTTAAAAAAAG
>NW_018020946.1:10141-51696 GCF_002006095.1 Pseudomyrmex gracilis | reverse complement strand
TCTCTCTCTCTCTCTCTCTCTCTCTCTCTCTCTCTCTCTCTCTCTCTCTCTCTACATACTCTTCCCTTTCTTTCGTTCTCGCTCATATCCCTTTTTTTAGAACTAACCTGGATACATTCGTGCTCCCATTTTTTTAGAACTTACCCGGACACATTCCTGCACGCATTCTTGGTTGGGAGACGACGAATATATAGATAGAATAATTTTTCACACACATTTTTGTTTATCTTCTATATCTCCGTTCAGAAGCTCCAAACGAAAAAAACGCAAGAATAGTTTTTTCTTCGTTTTTTCAACGCGAATCGAACGATTCCAAAATGAAGTCGATCGGTTCAGCCCTTGTTAAGAAATGATTAATTTCAAATCTCCCCTCCATTGAAATGCCTGAATTTCGCGTATATAAGGCACAGTGTGCCTCTTGATAAAAGAGAAGCAAGCGAACCAGAAACTTCTCGAATCTTCGGTAGAACACAATATTAAACATTAAAAACTGAAAATAACGGGAATACGAGCCCAAGGGCAACGAGAGAAGAAATTAAAAAATTTTTTTATTAAAAAGAAAACGGTAAAAAAATGTTACGTCCTGCAACTCCACGGTTCCCTTCTTTATGCAACGCAGTATGGTGAACACTCGGTAGAATCGAATTTTATCTTAAACAAAAGCGCAGAGATAAAAGGGAGACAAATCAGGAAACTCCCGGATAAGGAACAGGAGATCGATCTGAGAAAACACGCGACAGTAAAAATTGAGTGAATACACAACGAAACCGCGCTCCCTAACGAAATAAAACAATAAATCCGGGAACGAAAATTCAAGCTCCGCGGCCGAACAAATGCTGGACACATGCAATAACAATTCACATGTGCCAAAAACGACTAAGCAAAATTAATAAATCTTCTTATCTCCGGAAGGGAAGTTTTCAACGGGTAGGACCGCTCGAGACCCTCTAATAAACAATTCTGCCGAACAAAAATTATCTAGTTGAAACACCAGCTGCAAAAGCAGGAGACGCTGTCGCACAGATAGTGTCTACTTTAATAGTCTTTTAACAAATTAGAAATCACCGTTTTTGATAGAAGCGGGCGAACCGATCAAGCGCTCTGATTGGAAGCCCCGTGGCTACCAAAAAGCGCATATAAAGCGACACTCCCGCGAACAGAAGCAGAAAGAAGCCGGAGTGCTCAGAAGAAAAAGTAAAAAATTGTTACAAGTGAGGAACCGGTGCAAAGTGCGAATTGACCACCCAGCCTAGACGCCCCGCCGCTGCAACCGAGGAACAAGTGCGAACTGCGAGTCAACCACCGATTCCAGCCTAGACGCCCGGTTGCTGCGACTGAAGAACTGCGATCGAGCTCAAGCATCGGCACGGGTCTTCACACCGACGAAACCGCCAACAAATAGTAAGTGGATTAAGTTATCGGTTCAACCACCCCCCCTCTCAAAAGGAACGGAATAACAAAATAGAGAGAAACCTCACAGTCGAATTTACATTCAGAGATCGACTGTAGGTTTGCTCTTAGAAAACTAGGCATTTTCCTTATAAAACAAAAAAAAAATTTATAATTGATTCAAGTGAACAACCACGGAATTTCCCGCGCTGCGGTAAGAGCACGCCGCATTCTACGTAATCGGGCCCTGCGACGAGCCGCCCTCGCGCTATTTCAAGTGGAGCCGAACAGGCCTCCACAACCCTGCCCCCCTCCAACCCGCATTACGGTTAGGGAGGCAGCCACTCAGACCGAGATTACGACACACACACACACTCACACGCAAACCATACATATACAGCCAACAAACTCGGGCCACGAAAGCCCTCCTCCTCTCCGAAACTCGCCTCCTGCCCCTCTTTCCGATTCCGATTCAGAACTAGAGGCAATCCTTCAACGCTTCACTCCTTCCCCTGCCTCCTCTCAGTCAGACGACCCCTCACCACTCCCTGACAACCACCCCCTTCGCTTTTTGCCCCATCTCCTTCGCTTTCCGCGGTCATCCTCACCAATACCCCCTGGCCGATTCACCATAGACCTCAATCACGTAACACCCGCGGAACTCGATAGAATCACACCCAATCTCCCCTTCTCCGAAATAATTTTCGTTATCCCTCCATATTGCAATGTTCACCTTCATGTTCCCGGAGCCCTCTTCCACCAATACTATCCTCTTACCCGTTAATCTAGAAATTTTCCTTAAATAAATTCAAGCCACGGATCGGCTACACACACACACACACACACCATGACAGCATTACACTTGTAACTTCCACTGAGGGCCTTAAAACACACACATATACATATATGCACACACGACACGTCCCACCCGGCCTCCGAGTGATGACCTATCGGCTATTGTAAAGCTCGCGTTACACTCAACAGCTCACCACCTCATGTAAAAAAAAAACTAGTTCGACAATTACTGTACTTATAGATGATAAATGAAATAAATATATTAGAATGAGTAAGAGAGGAAGAATAAACTGTGTAATAACTAATTAAGATTTAATCTCGCACATTTTCTCGTCCCACCGATCGCACGGTCTCATCCCTAGTCCTTGGAGCGACCGCTCCAGACTTTAAAAAGAGACCACCGAGCGAGAATACAAAGGACGGAGTAATATCGGCACGCCCGTTGACCCGTCCGTGAGTATAAACAACTCGCTCGGCTCGCACACAGATAGATTTCCGCATCTTCTGTGGCGAGCATCTGAAATAAAACGTCCAGCTGTTGCGTACCACCATAGCCCGACCGTATCCATGGGCCAGGACGTAACAAAAATTTTCACGAAGATTCTGGAAGGTTCAAAACATACCGGTACTAAGAAGAAGATCTGCAATATAAGAGAGAGATTTTCGGTAGAAAGGGTGATCAAAAACAAACAATCGAGCGATAAAATGAACGGGCACGAACGGGATCGCAAATAAAAATCAATCGCGGCATCAGGCAAAGCGTAAACCGTAGAATCGCAAAGTGATATTAAAGTAGGTGTAAGTAAACCAGTATTTTTTTTTGTAAAATTTGTGGAACTTTAGCTACAAAATAAAGCAAAAGTTTATTAAGTGAAATAGTCAAGTGTTGTTTCATAATTTACCATAAAGAAAAGAGAACCCAACGTCAGAGAGCGGTGCATATGCAAGTGCATTACGGCGCGACAAATTGGATTGGCGAGCTGCTGAGACCACGGGAGCGCATCCGAATCTAATTGGCAAAACCATAGCGGTCAATGACGTGTCCGGACCAGTGTTCACAGTTTTGGCTTCCTTACAGCATGCTAAAGCGATAAAAGAGATGCGCACAACAGTAGCGAGTTCTAATTATATAAATTCGCTGCTGTTGAGCGCATCCCTTCCACCGCTTTAGTATGCTGTAAGGAAGCCAAAACTGTGAACACTGGGCCGGACCTCTGTACATTGAAAACGGTGCCGAAGTCTGACGCTCGGCGGTAACCAATCGGACCATTGTCTACGCCGACTCGGTAAATAAAAATAAAAAATGACCAATGGCGGAACGGTAAGAAACAAGCAAAATATTTAAAAAAATAAGCCTGGAAGTGCTTGGCGGGATTGCAGAAGTGCTTATAAGGCACGACAAAATCGTAATCAAATCAATAATAGTTATAGTCAGATGACACAAGCGATTCTCGATACGCAAACAGAACTCCAAACCATAAATTCTAAATAGTAAGTAACTCCGATTTGAAACTCATAGAATAATGCATGAATCTTGTCAGAAGAGAAACAGAAGAGATACAGAACGAAAAAAACGCGATTAGGGACGCGAATATGGGATATTCCGGTCACATACCCACTCGGTCGAACAATCGGTGATGCAAAGCTACCATCCGGAGTTATGCCTGAACGCCTTTAAGGCTGTATCCTGTCTAATGGCAATGATATCTCTAGAAGTCTCGTGAGTCGAAAGGCTCAAAACAATGTGACATTACTAGGCGGCGAGCCTAGTTTTCGCTCGCGTGTTCGAGACTCTCACCGAGCACGGGGTTGCGCCGTAATTATAGCTGTCGATCATCGCAAGTTCGATGTCGAGACTCGGGATTGTTTGTAGACGACTTAGGTATCTGGCAACGTGTTGTACTCGGTAGAGCAGTTATCACTCTGCAATCTGTTGAAACTTAGCCTTTGGCTTAGAGATTTGGTTAAACGAGAGCCTACAATTTTCAACGCTCGCTCGCTGTGTTCGAGAGAGAAAGTGGCGGCAGTGTACGCAATTGCGTCGTCGTTGTCATAGTAGACGCGAGAAAAGCAACACGTCACGGGTACTCTGAACATGTTGTGTGGTGTGTGGTGTGTGGTTTTTTACCTACTTGTTTACTCTCAGTTTTGTCCTACGAAGGCAAGATTCTTTATCCTTTGATTACTATATGGGCGCATATATGCACTCAAAACAAAACTAAATAAATAAATAAATAAATAAATTTATTATGACCTACTGATATGTTTATGCAGTTAGAGTTTAATAACGTCTGCAACCGCGCGCTAAAAAAACGCCTCGAATGCACCAGTTCTTTACACTTTTAATAATATAGCGTTACAAAAGCGAAAACGCATAATTTCAAGCAATACAATGATACAGAAAGTGAACCGTTAATTGTCAGATATTGACAATTCATTGTATTGTTACGTCCTGGTCTTTGGTTACGGTCGGTCCCCTGCGGAGAAACGCAACTGACACACGACACTCTTATGTGTATGTTCAATCCCGATACACTGACCCAATGAGATAAGTCAAATATACGGGTCGAATGAAACTGTTCGGTGACGTAGACAAGTCAACGGGGTTTGCCAATATTACTTGGCTGACGTCTTCTCACTCGTCGGTCCCTTTTTCTTAGACGCAAGTTTAATTTTGGGACGGAATCTGGCGATCGCATAATGAGATTACAGGAATGGAAGTGTTATAGAGAGGTCCAAGGTTTAATTAATTGAAGCCGTTTTTACTTTCACAAACATATAAAGCATCTTTTATTCAGCAAAGAAACATTTAGATTTTATCAAAAATATTCTTACGCGACTACGAATAATGTGAGTGTATGTGTGTGTTTGCGTGTGGCAAACTCAGTAATCTAAGGAAATTTCTATAATTTCTCTTATAATTGCAGGAGAGGGATAGAATTTATAAAAATAGGAGATCAGACGCCACTTGAGAAAATTTATAAAAATAGGAGACCACTTCGCGTACTTGAGAAAATACGAGGAATTTTACTAGGATAATATAATCATCTGGGATTAACTATTGCGTGTCTTAGTGATTCAGGAAATTTCTTACGCAAATCAAGAATTCTATTATTTTCAATAGAGGCGGGTTAGCAATGGAGAAGGTGTTGACTAGTGATATAAAATGTACTAACGCAGTTGTAGGCGGAGATTCTTCTTTTTCATAAATTATTTCAGGTTTGGGAGATTTGAGAAGGGAAGAATAGGAATGGTTTTGAGGTGGAGTAGAAGCAGATTGGAAATCAGAAATTTTATCAAGTGTTATTAGTGAATGAAGAGAGTTCATGATAAAGAGAGAAGAGAAGATGAGCGAGAGAGTGACGGAGTTTGCTGTGTATCCGAGTATATGTAGGTATTGTTACTGTACCTTCATTCCGCTTGTTAGTTATTAGTGTCATTATTTCTAGTATTTTCATTAACTCTATCCTTATCTAAGTGAGTACCATTGCTATTTAAACTATTGCATAGAGAGGGATCGGTTCGTTCCGGTTCGCTCGCTCGACTGGTAGCGGTTCTCCGCCTTAAAGCTCGATTTCTGCGATTGTGCCGTGTCAAGATAGTAGCCTGCGATTTAAGTCTCCGGGGTTCCACTTCAATAAAAGTTTATCGTTGTTTGTACTCGAATATCCCTTATAAGATTAGTATTACGGTTGATTTTCAGAATAGTATATCAATCAATTTATTACTGCTTAAGGTGTGATAGAGATGATCGGAAGAATCGGCAACAGTTCAGAACGACACACACAAGGTCGTGAATTGCTAATCCGATGTAAAGAAAGATCAGTAGCATTTCAGAACGACTGAATATCGCGAATTGCTAATCCGAATAGAAGGGAAACCGGTAGCGATTCAGAACGGCCTGATGCCGTGAACCGCTAGTCCGGCTGGGATATCAAAGAGAAAGATTGCAGTTATCAGTTAAATTGCTAAATTTAATCTTTTTCCGAATATTAACCGCTTAAAAGGAAAATTGAAATGTAGGCGTGAAAACCCCTGAATTTCTCTGCAAAATTATTATATCAATTAGCACTCACTACTTGCTATCGGCTGTAGAATGTCGGAATAAGGGATCATTATACTTCGTCCAAGAGTAAATCGGCTGGACTCAGGTGGGATGAGTTGGTTCTCTTTCGATGGCACTTGTCGCTAGTCACAATGCTCACTCACGCAGACACCGATGTCAAGTTAAGAACCGCTCGCGTCGTAGATCAACGCATGAGAGAATCAAATTCTCACAACCAAATTCCGAACTGAACAGAAGAAACGCGTATTTTTTCGTATGACCAAACCGACTGTACTGGATCTATTGAATCGATTGAATTGAACTGACGAATTGATAAAACTTTAAATTAAACTGACTTGAACTGATAAATTGATTGACATAAGCTGAACTTTTTAATTAATTGCGCTCCGATGTTTCAGCGTCTTATATTCGATGAGCTTTGGGGCATTAACCCTTGTCATTTTCGCCAATCGTTAGTAAATTTTTATTCTCCCACTCTTTATCAATTAAAAATTCGATTTCTCATTCGCTAATCCGATCAGGCGAAAGGACTAATCATCGGTGGTCATTCTTCCTGATTCATCCAATGTTTGTTTAAATTTTGTTATCTGAACGTGTTATATCTTTTTTACTTCGGTGCCCGTAGCTTTTCTTTCTAGAGATTAGCGGACCTTTTAAATTATCTGAATTTATAATCGCGGTTTATTCACGAACCGAACATCCGAGTTGATTATTCATTAATTGATCGGTATCCCTTTGAAAATCGATAAGATTGGCTTCAATTTTTTCAGCTAGAGTTTGTTTATTAAACAATTAATAAAATATATGGGTTTCTTTTTCTGTCACTCTTTCACGATGTCATGAGTAAAGAAGTTGTCTTTGAAAGCGTATTGGTCTAAAAACGAGCTTATCAAAAGAAGCTTTCTCACGAATTATGTCACGAAACCGATATTTAATGTTGTTACATTTGCTGTTTTTTCAAAATGAGATTGCAACTGATTTTCAACTGATCCGTCAATCAAGATGTTTTTAAATTATAAACAAGAATAGAGCTGTGTGTCCAGTTACTCTTTATCCATACAAAAATTTGGGTATCGATAAAAGCCATTTGCTGTTCAAAGGAAGATGTTTTTTTAAACAATATACTGTCCAAAAGAAGTAAATTTGTCTTCCCTTTTTTACGACGTACGTCACGTCGGAAATTTTTTCACCTACTACATACGGTCCGATCCATAACGCTTCGAGCTTTTTCGATCTTCTTCGTCTTATCGTTTCATCAAACAGGAGAACCTTGTTTCCTACTTTGAATTTCACCGCGTTTACTTGTTTGTCGTATTGTTTTTTCGCTTTTATCTTTTCTTGTTTTAAATTTTCTCTGGCTATTTTGGTTGCAGCACGTATTCTTTCTTTTAACTCGTGAGCGTAGTCTTCCATATTATAATTTTTTGCGAGTGGTTTTGACAATGTTGTCGGGAGTTTGGCTTGTCTACCGTATACTAGTTCGAACGATGTGAACCCCGTCGCGGTATGTGGTGTAGTGTTATACGCGAACATGGCGTAGGGTATTCACTTGTCCCAGTCAGTCTGTTCGTCACTGACAAAATGTCGAATATACTTTATTAACGTTCGATGCGATCTCTCACGAGACCCGTTGCTCTGTGGATGATACGCGGTTGTTTGTATCTTGTTGATTTTTAATAACTTGCATGTATTTTTAAATACATCACCTACGAAGTTCGTACCCTGATCAGTGAGAATTACCTCCGGGATTCCGTATTCGCAAATTATCTTTATCGCCAATTCTTTTGCTACGGTGTTCGCTTCCTGATTGGCTATCGGGATAGTCTTGCTAAATTTCGTCAAATTATCCTGAAATGTTAATAGATATCTATTTCCGTTGTTTGAAATCGGTAAAGGTCCCACTATATCCAGCGCGCATTTTTCGAACGGTTTACGTGGCGTGTCAGTTATTACTAGCGGCATTTTAACTTTACGTGCTAATTTGTTTTTTTGGCAAAATGTACATTTTTTTATATACTTCTTCACGTCTTTAGTTAAGTTTTGCCAATTGTGAAGTAATTTGATTCGTTTCACCGTCCGTTCGATGCCCTGATGACCACCAACCGGTGTGTCATGGTATTCATATAATATTGCCCGTTTCTCTTCTTCTGTGTATTCTCTTTCTTTCTTGTCTGTGGGTTCTTCTGCTTTATTCTTGATTGCAGTTCTTTCTCTCTTATTTGCACTTGCGTTGTCTAGTATCTTTCTTGCTTTGACGCTTTCTTCTGTCTCACTCTCGCTTGCGCTTTCTTCTGTCTCACTCTCGCTTGCGCTTTCTTCTATCTCGTTTGCGTTTTCTTCTATCTCGCTTGCGTATATGCTTTTCTCTGTCGCGTTCGCGTTCGTGCTTTTCTTTGTCTTACTATCTGTTACGTTCTCTTTTACTCTTGTTCTACTCGCGTGCAGTGTTTCTACGTGTAATGTCTCATCTACCGGGTGTCTGCTTAACGCGTCGGCATTTGCATTTGCTTTTCCCTTCTTGTGTACGATTTCGTAGTCGTATTCTTCTAGCTTTCATCTCCAGCGTATTAATCTCGAGCCGAGGTCTTTAACGTTACATAGCCACACGAGAGCCTTGTGGTCTGTTCTTATTTTAAACTTTGTACCATATAAGTACGGTCAAAAATGATTAACGGCCCATACTATTGCTAATTATTCCTTTTCAGTTGTATTATAATTTTGTTCCGCCTTGTTCAGCACGCGACTCGAGTACGCGATGGGCTTATCTTCCCCCGCGTCGCCTTGCGATAAGACCGCCCCGACCGCGTAACCTGACGCGTCTGTCGTGACGATGAACTCGCGGTTGAAATCGGGATACGCTAATATAGGTGCCGTAATCAATTTTTCCTTTAAAATCTCGAACGCTTTTTGCTGTTCCGCACCCCACGCAAACTTTGCTTTCTTACGCGTTAATTGTGTCAATGGTTTCGCTATTTTTCAAAATTTATCAATAAATTTGCGGTAATATCCGGCCAAACCAATAAATGCTTGTACGTCTTTTAACTTTTTTGGTATTGGAAAATTTTTTACCGCGTCTATTTACGGGTCGGGTAAAATGCCGTTTTCCGTTATGATATGCCCTAAATACGTGACTTCTTTTCTTAGAAATTCGCATTTATCGGGTTGTAACTTTAACTTACTTTTTCTCAATCGTGTTCATACTTCTTTTAACCGGCTATTGTGTTCTTTTAAATTTGCCCCGTAGATCACGATGTCGTCTAAGTACACAAAGCATTTAACACCTTGCATCCCTACCAGTACCGTGTTCAATTATCTTTGGAACGTGGCGGGTGCATTTTTTAATCCGAATGGCATTCGGTTATCTTCGAAATGCCCATACAACGTAGAAAATGCCGTTTTTTGCTTATCTTCCTCGGCCATAGGTATCTGATGATACCCCGAAGCAAGATCCAACGTGGAAAAATATTTTGCATTTCCTAACTGATCTAATATATCAGTTATATTAGGAAGTGGGAATGAGTCTCCTACGGTGACGTCATTCAGTTTTCGGAAATCGATTACGACGCGTAACTTTCGTACTCCGGACGCGTCTAATTTTTTCGGTACCACTAATAGTGGTGCGTTTTATTGACTCGTGCTATGTCTAATTAGACCGTTTTCTAACATTTCATTTATCTGTTTATCTACCTCTCGCTTGTGTTTGTCAGGTAGTCTGTATGGTCGTACGTTTATCGGTCTGCAGTCCGTCTTCGTCGGTATGTAATGCGATACCGCGTTGGTGCAGGTCAGTGTCTCTCCCGGGAGATGAAACACGTCGCTATATTCCTCGCAAATTTCTTTTAAACTTTTTTCTTCTTCTTGATTTAAGTGTTGCATGCGTAAGAAGGCTTTCACTATTTCTTGTTGCTCTATTTCTGATTTTTCTATTTCTATCTTGGCGACCTGTGCCTTCGCTTCTTGCGTATCTAACTGTAATTTCTCTAGTGTTACACGCGGCATGCGCATCTTCACTTCTTTTTCCGTGGTGTTTATCACACTCACGGGGCACACATTGTTCTCGGGTTGCACTAAGCAACTCCCGATGAAGATTCCCAGCTGTTCTTCTTTCGCTTGCACGACACCTACGTGATTCACGTTTGTAAATGCCCGTATTATTGCCTCGCACCGCGGTAGTAACGTTATCGCGTGATATGGATACAAGACCATTGAGTCTTTTCCAATTATTACCTTTCCTTTTTTATGACACGGTATCGCGTGATATTTTTTAAGAAAATCGTTTCCTAGGATTCCCTGGTAATTGATCGGGAAATCGTTTCGCACTACGTAAATCGGATGTGTTAATTTGTTATTTTTTACCTGAATCGTTGCATTAAATTTTCCTATTACACGCGCGGTATGCCCCGTTACTCCGGTTAGTTTCATTTTTAATTTTTCAACCAAGGTTTTCTCTTTTAAATATTTTACTTTTATTAGTGATATAGTCGCACCCGTATCATATAACAACTCGATTGTGCCCCTTTGCGTTTCGACAATCGGTACGCTTACTAGGTCTAGACTTGCATGGTTCGTGTCTACCGCTGTCACATAAAACTCTGCTGCTTCTAATGCTTTACTTTTCCTTCTGTGGTCGCATTCTTCATCACTACTTAAAGAATCACGATCTTCGCACGTATTCACTTTGCTTTTATCGTGCTTACCAACCTTTTTCTCTTTTTCTCTCGGCTTCTTTTCGCTTTTAATTTTTCCGTTGAGCAACCAGCACTCATCTCTCTTGTGCCCCGTCTTTTTAAAGTAATTGCACTAATTTTCCGTAGCATTTACCTGTCGCCCTTCTGGTTTCGGTAAACTGTGTCGGCTGGAGCGACACTCTCGCCCGTAATGCCCTGTTTTCCCGCATTTGGAACAGTTATGGTTTCTGTTAGTATTTCGTGGTTGTGGCGGTACTCTATTTTTGTTCGTCCCCGCGGCCTTTTCTTCCGCGCCTGCTCCCGCTATCGCTTCTTGGAGCGTTTTGTAATTGCGTGATTTTATTATTAATTTAAAGTCATCTTTTAGCCCGATTTGGAAATGATGCAAAGCTTGTTCCTTGATCGTTTCCAAGATAATTCTCTTTTGTTCATTGGTCCGCGCTTTTCCTTCGATCATGAATTCGTAAAGCTCCATGGCAAGTTGGTTTACGCGTTGTCCAAACGTTAACGCGTTTTCCCCCGTTTTCTGCTTTAGAGAACTGAACTCACTTTGTAGCTCCGTCGTGCCCTTTTTAGCAGAGTATGTTGCTTCTAACTCATTTTTTAGTTGTTCAAAACTGTAAATATCTCGCGTTTCAAAGTCCAGCAAAGCCTGTCCTCTTAGTTTGGTGCACGTATTGCTTCTAATAGCGTTCTTTCGTCTACCGGGTTAATATTTTCCATCGCGTAAGTACACGCACTTAAAAATTCGCGTAACTGCGTCTGCGTCTTGCCGTCAAATACTGGTATCATCGCGCGCGCCTCTTTCAACAACATGTAATCACTCAAGTGCTCCGTCTGATTTCTCATGTCCGCCGTCGTCCGTCCGTACGTCACGTCCAGCGCGCTATCGCGTTCTCGCGTTACATCGTCGGCCCTTGTGCGACGTCTAAACGGTTCGTCGTCCTCGAACACTTGTGAGGTACGGCGTCGAACTACTTGCCGCTTCAGACCTCGCACTTCAGTTTGCAATTCTCGGAAGGCCTGCATCAACTCGCGCATAAACAAAGTATTTGAGGAGTCATCGGGGTTTCTACTTGCCTCCGTGACCTCGCCCGCGGGTCTTCAATCCCGCTGCACCTTGGAGGGGTTGTCTACCTCCTAACTCACTACGCATTCGGTCTATCTCCCTGTCCACGTCAGCTTGTGTCTGATGTACTCTTTCAAGTCGTTCGTCCAACGAGTCGTTTGGCGCGTGAGCCATTTCCGTCTTACATTAGTAGTCGCATCTCGTCTTACGCTCGTGTTCGTATCGGTGTCGCTGACCGTCCCTGCCGCCGCTGACGCGCTGTTCCCTCGCCGCGCTGCTCTCGTCGTCTGCCTTTTCTCTCCGTCGGTTGCTCTCCGTCGGTTGCTCTCCGTCGGCCGCTCGTTCCCCGTCAGCCGCTCTCTTTCCACTAACTGCCACTCTGTTTTACTGCTTACTGTTAGCTGAATCCGGCTGGTTATTGTTGCCGCTGACTTGATGATTCGGATTCTGGAGACCGAAGTTTTTCGGCGCTTCCCGTCACCGCTTATTTATTTGTTGCATGCACTTGTTCTGTGCACTGTCGGTTTCCTTAGCCGCTCGGGCTCACCGCTGAGTCGGCGTTATGTCGTTCTCCGTCGCTCGAGAGTGCTTTCCTTGTCTGCTCCTCTCGTTACCCGTGTTGTCTTACGCCTTCTGCTGCTATTCGTAATTACGATAGGTTAGTTAACCTTACTGCCTATCCTCCCTTGACATTCGTACTTATTGTTTTGGACCTTGTTGTTCTCCTTACTATTAGAGAACTTGTTTCTTCTGTTACAGATGTCAAAGATGTCTTCTCGGCGTTTCCAATGCAGCATCCCACCGCTGCCACCAATTTTTGTTATCCTATGGGATCTTTAGGATGCCGCAAAGAGGGACGTCGAAAAGATATCAGATTCTTGTTGTAGCACCATAGATCTTATATTGAACAATTACACGTTCCTTTTACAACTCGTGTTTACACTTTGTTTCACCTTAGCTTTCTAGCTTCTAAGTTCCCACAAGCGATGCTCTGTCGAGCAGAGCCTTCGGCCGCAACACGTTTCGGGAGTATTCCAACGATGCACGGCTTTTACACCTCAGCCAATCAATCATTGGCGGAGGAAAAACCGGACGGTATCCGGTGTCCGAAAAGTGCAATGCAGACCATTGCATCTTTTTGGCCGCGCGTGCGACCTTTGGCCAGCGCGTCCTTGGACGAGCTATCACATTTCGCGTAGCGACCGCTGACTGGATCCTCGCGTCGGATTCCAGTAGCCCCGATAACCTTATAATAAACATTTTAAACTGATCGATAACACAAACGGGAATTACATAAACAAACATATAACTAAAACATATAACTAAACATACTGTTTAATCTTACACAAGCACCTTATAACAAAAGTAAGAAGTAAGTTTCTTTGATTAAATTCTTATACTAAATTTGTAAAATATTCTTATGTTTGAATGATTTAAATTGTTTCCTTCTAGATCTATAACTAATATATCAAATTTGACTTCTAAACAATTACATCCAGTCAGAACAAATGTGTTAATAGAAAAGTGAGGTTAGGTTAGGTTAGAGTAATTAAGTTTATATTTATATAGCTAATAGTATTATTCTATTTATTTAAAAAATATTGTACACTTTATTTTTTAAACTAAAATTTTAATTGTATTGTAATTTGACCTCAAATGTACCAAAGAACCAGATTCGATCACGTAATGAGAATAATACACAAATGATACACAATTTGCCTAAACCTAACCCTTTGTTAAAAACATCAACAACAATAGACTTCTACAAGTTCATCAATATTTTCTACATACTACTCTCCTTCTCTATCAGTTGTCACATCTTGCTTACATAATAGTAATACAGTAGTGCCTCACAGATTTTCCGCGCTTCGGTTCCGCGCGTTGCAAATTTGTGAGGCAGGTACTATACCAAGAAATGCCGTCATTACTGATCGCGCGTTAGAGATAACGCGGCCGCTCGCTTCGTTAATTCTAAGAATTGAGGTGGGGTGACTCCCGGCTCGCTGCTTCGAGGCACTTCTAGGAATTGGTGGGGATAACTCGCGGCAAAATATCCGAGGCAAAACGCAGAAAATTCGCGAGGCACTACTGTACTTAGTCTCACAAGGGAACATTCTAGATTGCAAAAGTGATATCAAAAAACTAACGTTACCAGTCAAAAGATCACGTTTGAAATAGGTATTCTAAATGATCAGATCTTGGGATAGATCTATAGATTCTGTATCCGACTTGGGCCGGAAACATGTTTGGCTACTTTAACTTAGACACCAAATTATCTCGAAAATATTGCATTTTCGAAAAATATGTGTCAAACAAAAGTTGTAGGGTTTGAAGAAGGCCATTAGACAAGTTATTTAGATTTTGGATTCAGTGCTCACTTCGAGTTCAATGGGAAGGCCCAGATTGATTTTTTTTTTTATAGAAGTACCTATATTTTATTGCAGATTTGTAGATGTTGGAATTAATTCGTAGCGTTTTACAAGAGATGGCGTAGGTAATACAGTATTTCGTTGTTACCTACAGTAATGTATTCATCGTGAAACAACTGTCATTGGACGTCATTTGCTTTACATAACCTTTTTTTGAATCGTAAATAACAACACTTTATAATTTATTAAATATGTCAAAATTTGTGCCAAATAAAGTGTTTTTGCGGGGAGTTTTACTTCATTACTTTAATATAAACAAAAGTGCTGCTGAAGCTCATTGTATTTTAGTGGAAGTGTATGGTGAACATGCTCTAGCTGAGCAAACGTGTCGGAAGTGGTTTGCACGTTTTAAAGCTGATGATTTTGACTTGGATGACAAAGAGTGACCTGGCCAGCCAAAAAAATTTGAAGATAATGATTTGAAGGCATTGCTCAATGAAGATTTATGTCAAACACTTCAACTTTCTTATTCTATAGAAAAAACTAAGAAACTTTTGTTCCTGATACAGGTTTGCTAAACTTCCTCCAACAGATGCAAAAAAGCGCTTAAAGTTCTTAGTTTGAGAAACACATTCCAACCAATGAAGGCAAGATCAGTAGACGATCCGGCTAATGAAGACAAGATCAGTAGACGATCCGGCCAATGAAGACAAGACCAGCGGATAATTCGACAAATATTATGTTTTTTAACTTTATTAACTGTAAGACTGACAGTTAATATGTAAATCGTCAAGCAGACAATGGTTAAAGCAAAAGTGTATTTGCAGCAATATGCACAACAAAACTTTAAAGTTATCTTATAATTGCTATACACACAAGTGGACAAATTGTAATCAATACAGAATTGTACAGGCGTAGTAAACAAATGTGTAACCTGCCTTATAAAATGCGTACTGGATCAATGAATGAAATATCAAGGCCTGGAACTGATAATGGGCAAACGCCTGCAACTTAATGTAGTTGTCGCGTTTCTATATCTCAGTTTACTTTAAGATAATCTGTAATGTGGCGCACAAACAATTTGTACATTCGGAAATAGAACACATCCAACGGTTGGATGAGTCTAGTTTCCTTCCAAAATAAGCATTTGCTTAACCGAAATTTCGGGAAACTCCCGTTGAACCGAATCAAACAAATTTTATTATTTCTGTTGGAACTCCAGTGATCAACAAGCAGAATTTCTTGACGTTTGCAGCTTTTAACGTTAGCCAGAAAACGTTTTGCAAGTAATCTTCCGAATCATTCTTGCCTATCATTGCCTAAGTACCGGCTCGAGCTAAAATATTTGCCGGAATGGTTGGAGCACAGCTCTAATTGGAAAGTGACCAGTAGCCTCTTGGCTTTTCAAGTATAACGGCAAATGAAGAGCACCAGACATACTAACGATGGGAAATATTATGTAGGTGTGAGTAGAGACGTGCGTTGAACCAACATTGTGATAGATCTGCTTATTGCCCTTTTGTACGAGTATCTTGAAGCTGTACAATCGCTTGTTAAAGTGTGATTGATCCAAGTTGAAGATCTCATATAAACGATAATCTTCTTCCTCAATCATCTTCTGCACTTCTACAAATTTTGTACTCTTTTCTTCGATGTTTTGTTGATTTCTCTAGAAATTTTTTCCTATCTTGTGTGTGATTAAGCGAGACACAATGCAATACCTTTGTTTGAAGTTAAAAAGCCATTTGTCAGGAGCTTTAAATTTCAGTTCTGGATTGTTAGATTTCGCCAAATTAAGTACCCATCGGCGAAGACATCAATTGGTTACAATGTGGTAATGGTCGCGTTTCTCTAAAAATTTAGTTTTTCCCTTTTTTCTTGATCTCTACAATAATCCATTCTTTTTTCTCATTAATTCGCTGGGTTCAACGGCGCAAATTGCAGCAATTTTTTGTCGATGTAACTGTACTTTTTGGATACCAATTCTGGTTTTCGTTTTTTGGGAAATTTATTGTTATCAATGATAATCAGTTTATCATTGACTTTGGTATGTCCAGTATTTGTAAGCCTTTTAAAAACTGTTTTCGATAATGATAGAAGCTGCACTCTGGCGTGGCTTCTTTTCTGGTAATTCTGAAACGTAGTCCTTGGAATCGTCTGATTTATTTGACGAAGGTTCCAAATCTTTGTCAATGTCATCAGAGCGGTCAATAATCAAAGTGTCGTATCTGTAACATTAATTCTTAAGCTGTTGGCTTATCTGATCGCACATCATTATTTTGTAAACGTTAAAGCAAGACTCTGAATTGATCAGTTGATTGATGATGTGAGTCGAGACCTTGTGCTTTTAGCAAAGCAATGCGATAACTTTAGCAACGCTAATTAAGCGTGGATTATCAGAACGCAAAGTAAACATTGTTGGAAATTGAGGAATTTATGGATTTGAGTAGAGAATAAGTTATATCCTTACTCCCCAGATAGCCAAATGTGAAAACTCAATATAAAGCAAATCATTGTATAGATTAAGTTGCATTGTATAAATTAAGTTGCCAATTGCTGTTGTGTAGATTTATTTAATGCAACGAAAATGTTTTTGTTAATTCAGTATCAATATACTGAGTTTTATTATCAATCAATTGTTATAGCCAATGTTTATGACAAGTGAGTCAGCAATATGTGAGCAATATATGAGCAATAATTTTTATTTATAAGTTGAGAAAAATAATATAAGTTTATTGCCGATGAGTTGTTGGGGACTTGCTGTTATTATATTTTGAAAACTGTTGCTCGCAAAAACATACTGAAAAGATGATACACCTTTTTGTTACACTACTGAAAACATATGAGCAATATTTGTGGCAAGTTGCCAACAACTTGCACTCAGTTGGCTATCTGGGTCGTACTGCGAGTATTATCTTTATTGCTCCTTACGATGTTCCTTATAACTTCTTTACACGGCTGTCTGTTACTCACTGCGGTAAATTCTTCGGCTTGCGGAGCCATACAGTGAGCTAGCAGTCTAATCACAGTCTGTCCTGATCGATTTATAGTCATTGATCGCGCTGATCCAGCAGGCCCACTGGTCCTAGCAACGGCTGTGCCAGTTGCCAGTGCCGACGTCGACACTTGCCGCATTGCACTTTTGACAATGCGGTGATATGTCGCCTCTGTGGTCAGTTCTTCTAGGAATTATTGGTGGCCAAAAATCCTAACTCGGGTCATTGAGCAATGATGGCAGTGATAGCTCATTACATTGCTCAATGGTCCGACCCAATTCCTATCTTTAATTTGTTGCATAACAACATGATAAAAACGTTTATTGTAAACAAACTGTACAACAGATCAAGAAAAAAATCTATGAAGAGAAAGTTGTCGATAACGACCGGACATAAAAGAGATCAGAAAGACACCGGTGTTAAGAGGCGCGGTTGATCACATCGGTGGGACATCATCAATTGCAGTGTGTCCAAGTTCTTGTCCGTTCCTCGGGTCGTCTACTGATCTTGCCTTCATTGGTCGGAATGTGTTTCTCAAACTAAGAACTTTAAGCGCTATTTCGCATCTGTTCGAGGAAGTTTAGCAAACCTGTACCAGAAACAAACATTTCTTATTTTTTTCCATAAAATACAAATCTGCAATAAAATATAGGTACTTCTATAGAAAAAAAATCAATCTGGGCCTTCCCATTGAACTCAAAGTGAGCACTGAATCCAAAATCTAAGTAACTTGTCTAATGGCCTTCTTCAAACCCTACAACTTTTGTTTAACATATATTTTTCAAAAATGCAATATTTTCGAGATAATTTGGTGTCTAAGTTAAAGCCAAACATGTTCCGGCCCAAGTCGGATACAGAATCTATAGATCTATCCCAAGATCTGATCATCTAGAATACCTATTTCAAACGTGATCTTTCGACTGGTAACATTACTTTTTTGATATCACTTTTGCAATTTGAAATGTTCCTTTGTCAAATAAACATGACCACAGAATCAGAAAATTGTAGTAACCAATGCGGACCATCTCCTACAACTCTTGTACCGGCACATGTAACAAGTAATAGATAAAACATAAAATGTACAATTAATAGATAAAACTGCTCGTGAAATTGTGTTCATAATAGATGAAAAGTCAATACAAACAAATACAAGATGTGTAAAAAATATGATTTTATTTTAATATATAATCATACGTTTCGATCCTTGAAGAATATAAGCAAGAACAATATAAATTTATAGTAAGAATTAAAAGTATATATACATGGTGTCCGACACTTGGTGTAACATCTCTTGTAGGCAGGTAAAAGAAGTAAAACTGAGTCGAAAAGCCCTTATACCATTTTGCAAGATTTGCAATTGTTATCTTAATTAACAAAGATCCGTGAATAAACATGCATTGAACTGTCTTACGCGCGGTTATTGTTTATTATGTATATATTATAGTATATGTTATATTAGCTCCTCCTATATGTTGTTACGGGTAACATCGTGAGCGCACAAAGCGCGCCGGGCTGTTTTACGCGCGCATATATACAAGGTGCCGAAAGGCCGCCCACTAAATATATAACGTTATTCCACATTAAAAATTGAGTCGAAAAGTTCTGAATCATTTTTTTTTCTATTACATGTAATAAATTATTGAGTAAATCAGGCCAATCAGCGCCGATGTTTAATCGAGCCCCTGGTAGTGTGCGTGAGTGCTCCGCTGCTACGGCGCACGTGATGAAAATCGACAATTTAGCGTCAAAATTCACTCAACAGTTCGCAAATGAACGGAATTTCTTAAATTTTTTTTAAAGTACTCTTTAGATATTGTACTTTTGCAGATCACTGCAGAAAATGAGCACGAGATATTGGTAAATTTAATATAATGCTGGAAAGATGAAATTTCAAAATTTACGCCCTAATTCTTTCAATATTACGAATAATCCACTATTTCACATGAATTATAAACCCACAGAACCTGAATCCAAAATAGTGTAATATCTATAACTTCAATTTAAAAATAATGCAGATAATGAAAAACTAGTGACTGTATTTTGTCCAGGCCATTTATTGGACTCATCGGTAAAGTGTTTATGGGTTTAGAGTTTATGACTGTAGGAGCCAAAGGTCTGTTGGTTTAGGGCTTATGGATTCAGGGTCTATGGGTTTATAATTCATGTGAAATAGTAGATTGTTCGTAATATCGAAAAAATTAGGGCCTAAAAGTTTGATTATTCATCTTTCCAGCCTTATATTAAATTTACCAATATTCCGTGTTCATTTTCTGCAGTGATCTGCAAAAATACAATACCTGAAAAATACTTTTAAAAAAATTCAAGCAATTCCGTTTATTTGCAGACTGTCGGGCAAATTTTGACGCTAAATTGTCGATTTTCATCACTGTGCGGCGCAGCGATACTATGTCTTCGTTATTATGCGTACGTCGTTAGTATAGAAAAGTTTTACGCATATTTTCATCGATATATATTGTAATTGAATCAGATTTCTAATATCCTCACCGTCAAAGTATCTGGTAGAATAGTAGGACCGATAACTCTGTCGCTTAAAATGCCTGCCTAGAAGTTTAGCTTTTAGACAAAATGTGAAACAAATGACTATTTATTTCATTTCGTGTTTTGTCTCGTCTCTCAGTTGTATTTAAATGTCTAATTTTAGATATTAAAGTTGTTTAAATAATTATTATAGTAGACTCCTCTTAAGAGGATGCTGAACCGTTCCGTTATATCGATGGAGTATGTCATTTTGGTAGATCGGACTAATCTCATTATTTACTGTATCAAATCAAAAAACGCTTTTACAAAAATAAAGAACGTGAAGAAATACATCCCGCTTTGGTACTTTGACCACTGAAAAAAAACCAAAAAGTACACTTTCCTACTATCAGTCGATCATTTTTCTATTTTTAAACAATTTCTAAACATTGTATAAATATGCAGGTACTAGAGCGCGTAGCGGATGATATAAAAGAATATAATAGAAATATCAGAATGTAATTTTATTGTCTAATTTACGATAATAGTCCGATCTTCTAATAAAGCACATACGATAGTAAAAAAGTTATGCACACAAGCTGTCAGTCGCGTATGCATATCCCCTCCACTATCGGATGGGCAAACAAACCAAAAGACAAGGAAAGAGATATACGTCTATCCTTGTATAGAAGGCACCACCTACTAGATAGCGTAGCAGCTGTTTAGCCATAGACTTATATAATAGACGGAACATTCGTGTAAGAGGAGCTGAAGCTTCGTTAAAAAAGACAGAAATAGTCGTGGAATAGTTCTCTTCTTTTCTAGCAGTGAGTTGATTGGTGACCGCGGCAGGCCGAGGGAGTGGCCAAAAGCAACGAAAATAGACGTCCGAGAGTCAGTTGAGAGAGAGTGATAGTGAGAGACAATAGCATGCATGTAGCATGTATAGACTTGTAAGAGACTTGGCAGGCGCTAACAATTAACACTAACAATTCGTAGATCTTTTTATAATTTAATTTATTTTATACTTCTATAGAATTTAATTTAACATATTTTTTAACTTAAATCTTCTCTAAATTAAGCTATCTTTAATTAACAACAGTTGTTTATGCTTTAGTGTAACCAACTGTTGTTGTTTCTCTTTAAAAACATAAATAAAACAATAAAAAAATTATATCCATACAAGACTCGAATCTTTATAACCTCTCGAGCACAAGTCAAAAGTAATGGCCTTTTACGCCTAAGCATAGACTTATATGTCTATGCGCCTAAGGTGATTGGTCCCCCACCGCTCTTATTGTAAGAGAGAGAGACACACACACAACTACTCCAGCACTATCTCTGTCCTTTAATGTTGTCTTCAACTTCATCATATAAATGTTCCGTCTATTATATAAGTCTATGTGTTTAGTTGGTAATTATTGAGTATAGGAGATTAAGGTCCAATGACCTTGATTTTGATGTATGTTGTAAAGGGCACTCTCCTGAGTAGTGTTCAAAAGTTTTAGGCGGCGCTCGTTTTTTATTAAAAAAATATTTATCGGAAATGTTTGAAAACCGCGACTTTCATTTTCCTAAATAACATGTAGAGTAATGAATCGGAATACACATTTGCTCTCAGGTATCAGTTCTTAGAAGACATTCAGACTTACTGATACAATTGTACACATTTATAAGCGGTATTGTTGACTGTTACTTGTTTCAGTTTATGTTTCGGAACGTGAAATAGCTTATCTATCATTCCGAGCAGTTCCACATATGTGCAAAGTCATTGTAGAAGGCGAATAACTTTTGATATGATGTTCCATGAATTTCTGCATTTGACGCATAATTATTCTCAATTAATTAATTATCCGATGTAGAAAGTACAGAACAACAAGAGTAAAATTATATTAAATTATAACAGTATATTACAATGACTACTTTTCTTATGTTCTTCTTGTTCGTGTTGTAAGCGTGCAGGCAGGGGGGGGGGCTACGCCCCTCTCCCTGCTCTCCCCGAAATTCAAGTACACACTTTTGACATGAAGCGAATGTAATCGGAAGTCATTTCTTTTTCGAAGGAGGGAGCAGGGGAAGGGGCAAAGCCTCCTCCTGCGGGGGGCGTAGCCCCTCCTGCCTGCACGCTTACAACATGAAAATTATACCTCTCAATTGTTTTCGACGGTTATTTTTCTAATTATATTTTTTAGGAATATTTTTTTAATAAAAAACGAGCGCCACCTAAAACCTTTTGAACACTACTCAGGAGAGTGTCCTTTACAACATATATCAAAATCAGGGTCATCGGACCTTAATCCCCTATACTCAATAATTACCGTTTAGTTTTGTGCCGGTTCAGCATCCTCTTAAAGAATTTATTATATTTCTGAGTAACTAAACAAAACTACTCGTAGTTGATTCGTTTCAAAATAAGTATTAACGCTAAGCTTTTTCTAAAAACACGGATTGGTTATAAAATAATTTTTGTAAAAGACAAAAAAGATCTCTTTTATTTTTTTGTATTTGTCAAAATCTTCTATATGTTAAGAATGGTTACATCTTGGCGACAATTCTATCCGTTGTTGAACTTGTCTCTAAAGTGATTCAAAAGACAGGAGAAATTTGACTTTTAGTGTAAGGAAAAATTATTTCTATTAATTATTACAATGCGTAAAAATGGTTTATGCTAGCAATGTATGCAAAGGCAAAGCGTTGCCACGCCGATTACTGTAGCGGCGGAGCGCTCACGGACACTACCAGGCGCGCGGCTTACTCTTAGACCATATATACTTATAGACACGGCTTCAGATAACTGCCTTGAAGCAAAGATAATATCATCTACGTGACATCATGTGGGCAAAGCAAAGGCCACGTTTAGCCGAACAATTGCTGAATTGTCGTCTTCTTAACACTTGACGTTGATTTGATGGATCTCAAAAAAAAAGCCAATCACGTTTGATTGCTAAAAGCAGCTTGGTCTGCTGAACGCAACAAATGATGGAAGCGTTTACTTTTAAAACAATACATAAATATTTATGAAATATATATAATATTTACAAAATCGCATTTTAATTATTGTTAAAAAACATTAAAAGTAATGGAACGCTTACTGATATAGTCGTACCACCCTTTTGTCGTTCTTTGCAATTTTTGATACAACAAGAGAGTTTGCACCGTTATTAATAAGTATTCAACAACTACTCACAAACATGTAAGCTTACTTGTATAGTATAAGCTGCTTGTATAGTCTGTTCTACAAGAAAGTGTATGGCAGCATTTCGAGAATATACAATCTAGAAAAAAGGACTTTAGTACATTAAAGAATTTTGCTAAAACAGACGAACAATAGTTTTGTCTTCTCTCGACGTTGTCGTACGGCTTAAACCCCTATTTGGCAGATCGTCAACATTTCCTACTTTTTTGTATTGTTTTCACCCACTTCTCAAATGATTTTGACTTTTTAAGCATTTTTAAAGCCTTAGCATATATTATAATAATTTTGGTCCTTTTGTATGCAAAACTAAAAACACTGCCTCATAACGCTTAAGATACTTTGCACTCATTTTGAAACTTTTCTCTGTAACACAAAGTAATGTTCGTAACGATAACAAAGCATATAATGTGCAAACAAGCACACTTCCAACTTTCCAACGTCATAAAACAGATGGCGCTACGATCAACCGTCTTGAATTAATGCCGTACACTTTCAATGTAAAACAGACTGTAGTACGTCTACTGCAGTATCCATTTTGAATTATCTTTTGCCCACATGTGACGTCACATTTTCCCCGTTATCTTTGCTTCACTTCGACTCGTGGATTCATATCTACAGGCCGTGTCTATAAGTATATATGATTTAAGGGTTTACTAACGTGCGCCCGGCTAAAAATCGGCGCTAATGGTCTGATTTACTCAAAAATTACTATTTTATTACATGTAAGAAAAAACTGGTTCAGGACTTTTCGACTCAGTTTTTAATAAGAAATAACGCTATATATTTAGTGGGAGACCTTTTGTTGACTCCCTGTTATATGGTACATTGTAAAATATAAGTATGTATACTACATATATAACTCATCATAGAAACTATTAATATCTACGTATACCTTCACACACTATAAATTATCTCAAAAGTCATATAAAATCACTAGATGCTTTTTTTTACATCGACAAATATATATGTGTATATATATATATATATATGTATATGCATATGCATATGTGTACAGGGTGTCCCAGAATTGGTGTAACATCTCTCGTAGACAGGTAGAAGGAGTAAAACTGAGTCGATAAGTCTTATATTATTTTGCTAGATTCGCAATAGTTACCGAGATTTTAATTAACAAAGATCCGCGAATAAGCGTGCATCGGGCTGTCTTACGCGCGTAGGACAGCCCGGCGCGCTTCGCACAATTATATTTTAATATGTATATGTTATAGTATATGCTGTTATATTAGCTCCTCCCATATGTCGCTATGGGTAACACCGCTAGCGCGCGAAGCGCACTGGGCTGTCTTACGCGCGTAAGACAGCCCGATGCATGCTTATTCGCTGATCTTTGTTAATTAAGATCTCGGTACCTACTGCGAATCTAGCAAAATGGTATAGGACATTTTGACTCAGTTTTACTCCTTCTATTTGTTCACGAGAGATGTTACACCAATTCTGGGACACCCTGTACATATATATATATATATATATATACATAGATATACAGAATGTTCAAAAAGTCCCGGTACAGCAACATAACTCAAAAATTAAGAGTCAAACAGAAAAATATTTCAAACAAAAGTTGTAGGACTTTCCCTTATTACCACGTGACTTTGGATTTGACGTTCAAGATCATTTTAAGGTCAAGTCGTTTTTTAAAAATGGATCTCCATATTTTTGACGCCGGAAATGGAAAAAGCAGGAAATTTTACGTTCGGATATGACCTTCACTAACCCCCTCCCTTGACCTTGTAGTCAAGGGGAAGGTAAATAAACAGTCGATTAAGGCAAGATAATAAAGGAACCCAGCCGGTTAAGGCAAGGTAGAGGAAAAATTCAGGCATTGCCTCTATCTTGTTTATTGTTTGACCTTGCCCTTGACTACAAGGTCAAGAAAGGTGATTAGTGAAGGTCATACTCGAACGTAAAATTTCCTGCTCTTTCCATTTCCGGCGTCAAAAATATGGAGTTCTATTTAAAAAAAAAAACTTGACCTTGAAATGACCTTGAAGGTCAGGTCAACATCAAATCCAAGGTCACGTGGTAATAGCCAGGGAAAAGTCTTTTGTCTGAAATGTTTTTCTGTTCGACTCTTAGTTTTCGAGTTATGTTGCTGGGACTTTTGGAACACTCTGTATATATATATACAGAGTGTTCCAAAAGTCTCAGCATATATATATACTATGTATATATATATACAATGTATATATATATATATATATATATATATATATACACATATGGATATACATGTATATATACAGGGTGCGGCATTTAAATTGAAACAACCGACTATTTTAAAAAAAATATTTTATGAAAAAATTTCAGACAAAAGTTGTTCTATTTTAAAGAGAAAAGAGAATTGTATTAATGTTTTTTAAGTTCATGAACGACTCCAAGGTCATTTGAAGGTGAACTCCATTTTTTAAAATAGGAACCTACATTTTTCTCAACGGATCTTCAATTCCCGGAAAGAAATAAGTAACTTTTGTCTGAAACGGTTTTCTTTGTGATACATATTTTTCGAAATATGTGGCAAAGTTTCCATAGATCATTGCGATGTTCAATCGAGTAGATATAACGTTCCGAAATTTCTCTACTTCATCATTCCTGCAAACGCTTGAATGTAAATAAACACGAAGATGTAACTAAAGCCTGTAAGGACACAGATTAATCTTGATTTAATCTATCGCAAATTTGTAATGTGTAGTCAAAACTGTGTAGTCAGAATTAGTTTGCCTTTCGAATAATGGAGAGATACACAACCGCGGAGAAAATCGAAATAATTTTGCTTTACGGTGAGTGCGGTCGAAATTTGGATTTGATCGTTAATTTGTATGCAGTACGATTTTCTGAAGCAAATAAGTTTCCTTCGTACTACAGTTCATCGAGTTGTCAATCAGTTTTTGAACGATGGAAGTGTTTACCCAAAAAAAAGAAAACATAAGAATACTGTAACAAATTCGGATAACAAAGTAATGGTATTAGCTGCAATCGCTCAATACCCCCAGATTAGTTCACGAACTATCTCTCGGACCAGTGGAATTTCACAAAGAAGTGTTCTTAGAATACTCCACCGGCATAAATTCCACCCATACCGTATATCCCTACATCAGGATCTGCATGAAAACGATTTCGTAAACCGCGTAAGGTTCTGTGAATGGGCATTAGAAAAATTTCGAATGAACAACAATTTTTTTATGAATGTACTGTTTAGTGACAAGTTTACATTTACGAATCACGGACAAGTGAATAAGCACAATTTACACTACTGGGCGGTAGGCAATCCACATTGGTTACGTGAAGTGGAGCGTCAGTGGCCATGGGCTATTAATGTCTAGTGTGGCATAGTAGGCAAAACATTAATTGGTCCGTATTTCATTAATGATATGTTAAACGGAGAAAAGTACCGAAACTTCTTAGTTGAACAGTTGCCACTTCTCCTTGAAGAATTACCATTGTCAGAAAGAATGACCTTATGGTACCAACATGATGGTTGTCCAGCACACCATTCACTAATTGCACGGGAAATTTTGGATCGCAAATTTAATGGTCGTTGGATAGGACGAGGTGGTCCTGTAAATTGGCCTGCTCGATCACCGGACCTTACAGCTCCAAATTTTTTTTATGGGGTTATTTGAAGGAAATTGTATATCGCGACGTACCAACGACTCGGGATGATATGATCAACCGAATAAGAAACGCATGCAGACAGATCGATGAAAACTTGTTACGCGTCTGCCGATCATTTCTCGGACGAATACTAAAATGCATCGAAGCTGAAGGTCATCATTTCGAACATCTATTGAAATAACAAATCGATCGTGAGAACTACATTTTCTTCTAATAATTCTTCTAATAATTTATAATTTGTTCATTCCTAGGTTTTTGTTCCAGTATTCGCAAGAATGATGAGGTAGAGAAATTTCGGAACGTTATATCTACTCGATTGAACATCGCAATGATCTATGGAAACTTTGCCACATATTTCGAAAAATATGTATCACAGAAAAAACCGTTTCAGACAAAAGTTACTTATTTCTTTCCGGGAATTGAAGATCCGTTGAGAAAAATGTAGGTTCCTATTTTTAAAAATGGAGTTCACCTTCAAATGACCTTGAAGTCGTTCATGAACTTAAAAAACATTAATACAATTCTCTTTCCCCTTTAAAATAGAACTTTTGTCTGAAATTTTTTCATAAAATATTTTTTTCAAAATAGTCGGTTGTTTCAATTTAAATGCCGCTCCCTGCATATATATAATAATAATATTTATATCTATTTACTCTGTACACGCGCACACAGAGTGTTTAAAAAAATTTTGATAACGGAAGTATAAAGATAGAGTGAATCAATTTGAACAGAAAAGTCATTTACTATTTTGCAAAATTCTTATTTTATTTGAGTTATTAATTAATGAATGTGTGAGTTAATGAGTATGTAGAAAAAGATGGTTTAGACTTTACAGGCGTGTATGATTTTCAGGATTTTCTATGATTACAGTTGTACCGCCGTAAAAATCAGCTAATTATAAAAAAGCTGTATATATGTCGTTAGCGCTTGTTTGCGTAAAACATTGCATGAGATAATTTGTTTTACAACTGAAAATCATACACGCCTACAGAGCCCAGACCATTGCTTTCCACGTGCTCAGTGACTCATTCATTAATTACTACCTCAACAAATATATTGCAATTTTTACAACATGATACATGATTTTTCTGTTCAGATGATTTAATTAAATTAATAATCATGATTTAATTTATCTTCATTTCGCTGTCAAAAGTTTCCAGACACCTTGTATATGTGTGTGTGCGTGTATATATTAGGAATTGGAATTAATTCGTAGCGTTTTTTACTGAAAAAAAATTATTTATTTTAAATGAAAATCAAAAAATATATTAATTAAAGTATTGCCCATCGCTTTCTACTACTTTTGACCATCTTTCAGGGAACGAATACCGTGTCAGAAAAACGCTTTGTCTTTAGATGCAATCCACGATTCGACTCATTTTTGACAATGATTGTAAAAAGTGAACTTCTACTCAGACAGGCTATGAACCATCAAACGAAACAAATGGTAATCAGAAAGAGCAACATTTGGAGAATACGGAGGATGGGATAGGACTTCCCATTTAAGTGTTTCCAGGTATGTTTGTACTAGTTTTGCGACGTGCGGACGAGCATTGTCGTGCAGTAAAATGACTTTGTCGTGTCTTTTGGAGTACTCCGGCCGTTTTTCTTTCAATCCACGGCTCAAGCGCATCGATTGTAGTCGGTAGCAATCCCCAGTTATGGTTTCATTTGGTTTCAGCAGTTCATAATAAATCACACCCCTCTGATCCCACCAAATACAGAGCAGGAGCTTAGACCCATGGATATTCGGCTTTGCCACTGATGTTGATGGTTGGTCGGGCTTAACCCATGATTTTCTGCGCTTCGGATTGTCGTAATGGATCTATTTTTCATCACCGGTGACAATACAATAAGCTTCAGCAGCACTTTTGTTCATATTAAAGTAATGAAGTAAAATTCCCCGCAAAAACACTTTATTCGGCACAAATTTTGACATATTCAATAAATTATAAAGTGTTGTTATTTACAATTTAAAAAAAGATTATGTAAAGCAAATGACGTCCAATGATAGCTGTTTCACGATGAATACATTACTGTAAGTAACAACAAAATACTGTATTACCTACGCCATCTCTTGTAAAACGTTACGAATTAATTCCAACACCTATAATAATATATATATATATACATACATACACACATATATGTATATATATGCACTAATTATTGCGTCAAATGATAAACAAAGAATAAGAGAAAGAGTAAAACCTTAATGTACAATAATTTCAAGAATTTTACCTTCTTATTTAATATAATACATATATATAATTACGTAAATATATATAATTACATATATATAGATTTACATACACAATATATAATATATTTATAATTATATAAATATACAATTGGCTTTTGTTGAAGCGTTTTCACAGCTCATTTAATAGAAAATCCTCATTTAATAGAAAATCTTAGAAACTCTATCTGACAAGAAAAAGAGCACAACTTCCGAAATACAACTGTGTATGTATAAATATAGAGATTTGTCTATTCAATTTTATCACAAATTCGCGCTTATTGATGTAGTCGTGAATCGCGTTAGAACAACTTAGCCGCTATAAAAATTATAAAATTAAAAAGATTAGTTGTGTGTTTTTTTTACCGTTGTATACTAGTAACCCGACTAAAAAAAAATTCTTAGCTATATAAGAGTAATAACTGTGTCATCATAGTCTTCGTTGACGATAACGCTGTGTGAAGTTGATTAGCAAGTGGGCAACAAACGGCCATAAAATTAGCAAAACAAACAAGCGCGGCGAGCATTCCTGCAACGGCCACCACCTTGTATGCACACCTCTATTAGGTTGCTCCTGAAAACACAAAAGTCGCTAATTTTACACACAGTGTGAGTCACAAAAGTATTTGTACACTCCCAATTTCTGATTTTGAATGATCGATATTTATTGATAATGTACTTTTCGAAGTTCTTATGAATATGGATAATATATGTTGAAATAACTAAGCTTTCCAAATAATATAAACTCTATTGCAAATAAACGTGTCAGTGTAACAAAAATAGAATTTTAAATAAACTTAAAATTGGTGTCACAGAAATATTCGTACGTTACAAATTATAACAAAAATACATTTAATGTTTTACTATTTAATATTTGGTCGGACCTCCTGTACATTTTGTTATATTTTTTAGATGATCTGGCATACTGTGAACTAATTTTTTTTACACAGTTTTTTCAATAGTGTTCTAAAGAAATCCGCAAGTTTCTGATGGGATTTGGATTTCGGTAAAATTGACTGAAAATTTAGTATAACGTAGTAGTTCATGTCGTTCTGATCAAAAGTCCCAATGGGCACGAAAGTCGTCTACAGCTAGTTTTCGAGATATAACGAGCCAAATGTTGGAAATTGCCACTTACTGATCGAGTGCGCGCTGGGTCTACGAATCAAAAGCATAATTTTCTTTGTGTGGATTCTTGTTTATAAGCAGTGTATACGTGTATCTGTTATGTTTTAACCCTTCGTGGACAGACATGGGTTTCCCAGATTCACTCAAAATTTGCGCATCAGCGTCTTAATAAAAATTAGTTTTGTTTAAACGCTTATATCTTCGAAACTACTAGAGATTTTTTCAATTTGTTTTTTCAACGCAGAAAACAACAATTCTGTTCAAAAACTGAAGTTCAGTCTGCTGTTGCGCTGGCTACTGGCTGCGACCAGGCCAGTATCAAGATGGGACCTTCGGCTCACGCGTGGCCTTACTACCGTGTGGGTCCAATGTCCCTTGGCTGCGGCCAATACACTTTTGCGTGAGGGCCGCCTTCAATTGGGGTGGTCCTCTGCCCGCATAAAACTGCTCCAGCCCCGCGGGCTACAATGTTTTTGGTGTCTCCAGTCGAGTCACACGCGCATACAATGCACGGCGCTGGCCGATAGGAGTGCCAAATGCTATAATTGTGAAGAGGTTGGTCCATCGGGCCCGCGAGTGTCGTAATCCCACCAGATGCTCTGCGTGCACTGCCCTCGGACAAAACGCGAATCATCGCATCGGAGTTGCCGTCTTTTCGAAACACTATGCGACACCCGACCATCTTCACTGGGCAGGCAGTACTGACGGCCTGTGCGCAGTAAACTGGCGCCCCCGAAGTTACTCAAATCCCTGTCGCCGCGTTGCTGCCGGGGAGGGCTTTGTAGCAGCCCAGTTAGGCACGTTTGTCATCTTTTCGTGCTACTTCTCCCCCAACCGGGGCTTGGTGGAGTTCGAGACCTACCTCGACCGTTTTGGCGTAGTTGTACGTTCCTTTCTTCCCGGCATGGTTCTTGTGGCGAAAGATTTTAACGCCAAGTCGCCGATTTGGGGGAGCTCACGTAGCGGTCGACGGGGCCGCCTATTGGTGTCATAGGCAGATGGCATTGGCCTTGCCCCTCTTAATGTGGGCTCTGTCCCAACGTGTGTCCGAGATCAGGGCTCCTCGGTCATTGACGTTACGTAGGCCTCTCCTGCAGCCCGTAGGCTGGCACGTAATTGGCGAGTGGACGCGGAAACAGAGTCATTATCCGACCACCGCTATATACTCTTTTCCCTAGAAAAGGGGGTTCGCTCTCGGCCAGATCACACCCTGAGCTACTTTCCTAGGTGGGGTTAGTCGGAATTGGATCTTGTCTCCTTTCAGGAGATTATCCACACACACATCGGATTATCCACCGTGCTCCCCGCTACGGTAGAGAAGGCCGTTGACTGGCTCCGGCGCGTGGTCACCGAGGCATGTGATGCCACCATGCCCCGACTTCGAGGGGTGAATCGCCACCGGCCGGTTTACTGGTGGAACGAGGATATTGCCGAACTTCGTCGTGCGTGTATTCGTTGTTGTCGCGTCCTCTTTCGACGCCGCCCGCGTGCGAATGACGCTGAGATCGATCGCCTTAAGGCCGACCTGCGTGCTGCGCGTAAAACCCTGCGTAATGCCATCCGCAACGCAAAGTCGCGAGCTTGGCGGGAGCTGTTAGACTCGGTTGAGCGCGATCCATGGAGACGACCATATCTGGTCGTCATGAACCGACTG
This sequence comes from Pseudomyrmex gracilis, assembly GCF_002006095.1. Lineage (NCBI taxonomy): Eukaryota > Metazoa > Arthropoda > Insecta > Hymenoptera > Formicidae > Pseudomyrmex > Pseudomyrmex gracilis. The sequence goes on along the minus strand of NW_018020946.1, from coordinate 19,999 downwards.
CGACCGTCGGCACCCCCGCTCACGGAGACCCTTGATCCGCTGACGGTGCACGCAGCGCTGGACACTTTCTTCTCGGGGGGAGAGGTTGATAACCAGCGGGAGCCGATCCTGCCCACCGATTGGTCGCCAGACCTAGCGGTCACGGAGACTGAGATGTGTGGAGCACGTCGACACGTTCGCCCTGGCACTGTAGCCTCCGGCCCAGACGGGCTGCCGAACCACATCTTTGGCGCCGCGTATTACCCGTTACGTCACCGTTTCCGGGAATGTTTTGCGCATTGCTTCGAGGAGGGTCGGTTCCCTGAGGTGTGGAAGCGTTCCCGTCTCGTCCTGCTGAAAAACCCAGGCAAGTCGGACGGTTTACCGTCGTCTTATCGTCCTATATGCTTGCTGGACGAGATGGGAAAGTTCTTGGAACGGCTAATTGCCAGCCGCATCCATCGCCACTTGCGCGAGCCCGGGTGCGATTTGGATGACGCGCAGTTCGGCTTCCGAGTGAGCCGTTTGACTGTCGACGCGGTCTTGCGCTTCCGGCAGTGCACGGAGGAGATAGTCGCCAGGGCCGGAGTGGCAATTGCTGTCAGTATTGACATCTCTAATGCCTTTAACTCTGTCCCCTGGCAGGCTATTCTGTCGGCCATGGAGTGCCGGGCGTTCCCGGGTTACGTCCGCGCTATTGTCGGGGACTATCTCCATGAACGGCAGATATCGTACGTCGGGAAAGACGGCGGTCTTTACCATCGTCGTGTGGTGTGCGGTGTTCCTCAGGGGTCGGTCCTCGGGCCACTCCTGTGGAACATCGCATATGATAAGGTCCTGCGTGAGGAGCTTCCACCGGGGTGTCGCATGTCGCCTGGTGTGCTACGCGGACGACACTCTTCTTATTGCGAAGGGTCGTTTGTCCGCGGCGGCGGTCAACTTCGCCATGCTTGGCACCGAGGTGTTTTTTCGTGCCATACGACGCCTCGGTCTTCGGGTGGCTCCCGAAAAAACAAAGGTGGTTGCGTTTGTCGGCCGCCACCACGACCCACCACGACCCATTATAGCCGTGGCTATGGTCAACTGTAGAAGTTAGGTCCATCTTAGGATGTTTGACTCAGGGCCGCACGAGGGGGTGGCGATTTACCGCCGTCTTCCTCCTCATTGCACGCGGTCCAGCGGTGACGGAGCGGGGCTGTGTCCTCCCGCTTCGTCACGGGGGAGATAAAAATCCCCCAATAGTGGAGCGGGGAGCAAGCTCTTGTCTACCGGATTGTTCTCACGAGGTGCCGGGGCAGTCCTGAAAGGACGGAAGGTGGATACTGCAGGGGTTTTAGTGGGTATTCCCTCCTTGGAGGGCGAGTCCCACACTACCCTGGCCGACACTCTTTGTCTGGGTCAGAGTGTGCGTAACCGGATTTCCTCTGCGTAAAAAAAAAAAGTTAGGTTAGAGTTGGGTCTCGCCGGGTCGAGTTTCTGCAGCAGAAGGGTTTCGAAGTAGACGCTCTGCAGGAGGTCCTCGCCGAGTCGAAGCGCCAAGCCCGACGACAACTGCTCCTCGACTGGGAGCAGCTCCAGGACGAGCCTCACGCGGCCGCCCAGGAAATCGTTTGGGTTATCCGACCCCACCTGGGAGTGTGGTTGAAGAACGGGGTCGGACGTCTCACATAACGGGCGACGCAGGTGCTTACCGGGCATGGCTGCTTTGGTGAGTACCTGTGTCGCATCGGACGCGAGCCAACGGCACAATGCCACGAATGTGGGGCGGCCAGCGACTCGGCGGAGCACACTGTGGAAGAATGCCCAAGGTGGGCTCTGGAACGCCGAGAACTAGTCGCCATAATAAAAAACGATCTCTCCCTGGAGGGCTTTTTACGGGCGTTGGCCTCCAGGGAGAAGGAAAAGTGGCAGGTAATGGTCTCCTTCTGCTCCGCGGTGATGGAGCGGAAGGAAGCATCTGAACGAGAGAAGAAGAGATTACCTCTCTTTCTGAGGAGGCCTCGGAGGCGTGCGCGAGCGGGCAATAGGGTGCCCGTTCCCTGTGCCCGTCCCCGAGGTCAAAGACCCAGGTGACATTAGTCCCCACCCTACTTGTATGTAGAGAAGGAGACGCTCCTGGGAGGAGCGGCGGACTCGTGGGGGAGTCGGCTCTGAGCAGTCCGCCGCTCCGTCAGGGAAACTTAAAGGTAGCGACAGCGCAGCAGCCTTTGGGTGGAACCGTCTACCCAGGGGAGATACTGTTGCGAGAGCGTGATGAGCCGGGGTGGGAGCCCCGGCTCGTCTTGTATGCGGTCACGGGATGGGGTGACACGGCGGCGTGTGTCCCGCCGTGTCGCCAGAATTAGGATGACTACAGGAAGGAGATAAACATGCTCCCTCCGAGATGTATCCAAAGGCTCAAGGAGGGGTCCCGGCACAGTCCTGCACAAGAGGTTCCGGGAAGGAGCGAGCCCTTCTCCCTCAAGGGAGGCCTCGGAGGCAGGCGCGAGCGGGCGACACTGCGCCCGTTCCCCGCGCTCGTCCTCGGGGTCAAAGACCTTCCCAATGACAGTAATTCCCTTTCCCCATCAAAGGATGTGAGGGGGGGAGTCGAAGCGGCGGACTCGTGGGGGAGCTGGGTCTCCTGAGTAGCCCGCCGCCCCAACAGGACACGCTGCGAAGTAGGAGCGCGGCAGCCCTTGGATGGAACCGTCCACTCAGGGGGGATTCTGCCGTGGGGACCGTGACAAGTCGGGGTGGGAGCCCCGGCTTGTCCTGCACGCAGTCCCGAGTGGAGACGACGCGGCGGCGTGTGTCCCGTCGCGTCGTCAAAATAGAGAATGACAGAGGGGAGAACGTTACAAGTTCTCCCCTCTCAGAAGTCAAAATAGCCCGAGGGAGGGTCCCGGCAGAGTCCTTACCAGAGGTTCCGGGTCCCTCCCTCAGACGGGCTGAGTAGGCACACCTTGGAGAATCTAGTGGGTATACCTCCTTCATCAGGTAGGGTGAGGGAAGAACTCCCACATAACCCTGGCCATCTCCCCCGAGGCCAGGGTATCTATAAAGGATTTCCTCCAAGTAAAAAAAAAAAAAAAAAAAAAACGGTTAGGTTAATTTGTGTTCGTGATTGTCTAATTATTATATATTTAATTCAAAATCATATGCATATACAATAATTATATATATAATTCTATATACACATTATATGTACACATTATATATGTAAGAATCATACAGGGTGTTTCAGAACTATGGGATCAAACTTCTAGGGGTTATTCAGTGCAACAGTAGAAAACATTTGAGTATAGGGACCCATGTCCGGAAAAGTGTCACTACCGCACTACGGCCCTAAGACGCGTTAAAATTTAGAAAGACGATGAATTGCCTANCTATACTCAAATGTTTTCTACTGTTGCACTGAATAACCCCTAGAAGTTTGATCCCATAGTTCTGAAACACCCTGTATATAGTTATCACATACATATAATTATCATATATGCATATGATTTTGAATTAAATATATGACAATTAGACAACACAAACATAAATTAACCTAACTCTTCGTGAACAGACTTCAAAAATGACCACTAGACAGACTAAATCTGTAAGATTCACGTAACTTTTAATTAGATATCTCCGTGAAAAATATTTATTCGATTTTGTTTTTTTTAAATCAAAAGTTTGAACAATTCTGCGTTGAAAAAAACAAATTGAAAAAATCTCTAGTAGTTTCGAAGATATAAGCGTTTAAACAAAACTAATTTTTATTAAGACGCTGATGCGCAAATTTTGAGGATCTGGAAGACCCATGTCTGTCCGTGAAGGGTCAAAACAACAGATACACATACACACTGCTTATAAACAAGAAACCACACAAAGAAAATTATGCTTTCGACCCGTAGATCCAGCGCGCACTCGAACAGTAAATGGCAATAACATTTGACTCGTTATATCTCGAAATCTAGCCATACACGGATCTCGTGCCCATTGGGACTTTTGATCAGGACGACATGAACTACGTTATACTAAATTTTCGGCCAATTTCACCGAAATCTAAATCCCATAGAAACTTGCAGAGTCATAATTTTGTTTTAACGTTTCTCTATTTATAATTTCAAAATTTCTCAATCTTTTTCCAATCTCTGCTCATAAATGTTCAATAAGGTTCTTTTTTTTTATCCATCTAGTGTTTATTACGTTACTATGCAGTATCGCACTGCCAGAGTTAATTTGAGTCAAAAATAAGTTGAAAAAATAACGAAATTTTGTTAGCTAAACAAAAAATAAAATTTGTACCTGGCATATTGAAGAAAAATCTTACTTATAAATTTTGAATTTAGTAAAGATGAGTAAGTCAACAATATAACACTTAATAAATAATATTAAATTAAATGGAGACGTAGTGAATAAACTAAACAAGTTACAAAAAAATAACTATTCGAGAAGAAAGAGCAGTGATTAAAGAAATAAAAACTATACAACAATAAGTGATCCGAAGTTGGCGGCATTTGTTTTAAAATTCTTTAACCTTTAGTCCGCCGCAAAAGCTCCTTGGAGAGGCTTTGATATTTCTATATTTAAGGTGTTCAATTGATCGTAAAAAAACCAATTAATACATATATACGTAATAAATATACAGTAAGTGTATTCGCTTTTGTACATATGTATATATGTATACTTGTATATTTGTATATATGTATATGTAAACACGTATTATTATTTATATGTGCTAAATACCAATTACAGTAATATTTTTTAGTTAATCATAGATTCACTTGAAATATACTTCGCTTATTTCATTCTGCGCGCGCGCAGATGGGAGTCAAATAATGTGCGTGATTTCTACTATTCAAATTTCGTCAATAAAAGAATAAAAATTATAGGATATGTAAAATATAAAAAATATATATATAAATACTAAATATTGCGCAAAAATGAAACATTTTTATTTATTTATTCTACGCTATTTTTCAATAAATGCCTGTATATTTATACTTGGTCATATCTTCATTATTATTCATAAGTTCGAAATTTCACAGATTTACATTCAAAATTGGTAATCAGAAACTAAAATATGACAAATTTCAGAAAACAAAATTTTTTCATATGTATCTCCGTTCCTCGCCACAAAAGCTCCTTTTAGGGCTTCATATAAACCTCAAGATTCCACATAACATATATGTTATTAATATACACAAATTTTTGATAAAAAAATACACTATTTTAATAGAAAAATGTCGGTGGTCTAAAGCTTAATAAACAAGTAGACGAATTTTGCGGAAAGATTTTAATGGCAGAGTAGCGAGAAAAAACCTTGTTTTAATTAGAAAAATCGTATGAAGCAATTAGAAACCAAAAACTATGTTGACAAAGACATTAATTTTTGAGAATATATAATATTCTCGGATAAGAATAAGTTTAATTTGTTTAATTTGGATGAACGTTCTATGATATGGAGAAAGCAAAACACGGAGTTTGAAGTAAAAAATTTGAAAGAAACTGTGAAATACGAAGGTAGTTCTATCATGGTATAGAGCTGCATGACTGCCAGTGCTGTCGGTTTAGTTTTCATCAACGGAATAACGAACAAGACATACTATTTTAACATTTTACGGGATTATTTGTCATCAAGTGCAACTAAATTTCAATTAGTGCAATGCAAGTAGAGTAAAAGTATTATTATTTCCAGCACGACAATGACTCTAAACATAGCTCATATTGTAAAGCAATGAATCTTATATACTATACCACATAGTTGGCAATTTCCAAAGTCCTAATGCGAACTCTATTGAACATTTATGAGTAGAGATTGAAAAAAGATTGAGAAACTTTGAAATGAAAAATAAAAAAATGTTAAAATATAAAATTATAGAAATTTATAACACTATTGAAAAAAATGTATAAAACAATTAGTTCACAGTATGCTAGATTATCTAAAAAATATACAGGAGATCCAACCAAATATTAAATCGTAAAACATTAAATGTATTTTTGTTATAATTTGTAAAATACGAATATTTCTGTGATACAAATTTTGTTTAAGTTTATTTAAAATTCTATTTTTGTTACTGGCACGTTTATTTGCAAAAGTTTATATTATTTGAAATATTATTTCAACATATAATATCCATATTCATAAAAACTTCGAAAAGTACATTATCAATAAATATCGATCATTCAAAATAAAAAATTAAGAGAGTATGAATACTTATGTGACTCACTGTAAATACATATTATGTCGGACTAACGTCTATTTTTATATGAACAAATTACAGTTTACACGTGTATTCAAATTAAAATGTATGGTAATTATGCAGTTTAGTGCTCTTTCCCAATTTTGACTATTTTAATCTGATGTTTTTAAAAAACGTTTTATTTCATCACTGAAATGAGGAATCAATCGGGAAACCTCGAAAAAATACACTTCCCCTCATTTTTATAAAATGTCAATTTCGAAAATTCTTTATCATTATGTAGAGCGAGTTTTATGCCGATCGCAATGATTTTTTAATGTTATAGAAAACAAGATTTTGAACAACATTTTCTTTCACATATAATTGCCGTTTGGGCTTACAAGGGGAGGCTACGACGTTCCCCTCGTCGATTTGATTCATTTTTACTACACGTGCAGGCCATGGTTAAAACTGCAACATGTTAAGTTATAAAACCAAATATTTAGCCAATTCCGAGAAAATCGATTTTGAAAACTTCAGGACTGCTCATATACTTTAAGTTAGACGTTTTTCAAGGAGCGCGTGGCGCAGCGACTAAGCGCGTTGGTCGTACGCGCGGATCGATTCTTGCTGCTAGAGTTTTATTTTCTTTTATGATTTTTTTAAATAATTTTTTTATCAATTCCTACGTTATTTGCGGTAATAAATGTTTACAAAAACAGACCCAGCCGTTATAATTTTGACCTTGACATATGTTGTCAAGGACATGTCCCTAAGTAACAATCGAAAGGTTTTAGCCGTCACTCGCTCTTCATTAAAAAGTTATGATCTTAAAAAAGTGTATCGAGTTTACGTATATTGTTTACGTATACTGTCTAAATACACTTAAATATGCATATTTTTATACATAGAGGAGTTTTCAAGAAAATATTACAAGTACGTCAGGCGGGATAAACTGAGCTACTTTTAGTGGCGACGGAGCTTTACTTCGGTGGTCCTTGTGCCAGGCGGCAGCATAATTGATTTCTTTCTCTTCCTCTTTTCCCCCTTGTCTAGAAGTGCATCACCTGATATCAGCCATAACAGTTTCCAACAGTTTCGCTGTTGCTGGGTTTCGCGGCATTTCGCTACATTTTATGAGTTTTCTTCTGGTTTTTAAGTGTATTTTTGTGTATGTGTATAGTTTTGTGCTGAGATGTGTAAAGCCAGCGGCACACAATGCTTTTCTGTTCGCTGGATTTTTTGAATGCTGGCTGCCGTGCTGGCTAAAGCAAGAGCAAAAGCAAGTGTGGCGATATATGATGCAGTGCGAATTTTTATATTTAAAAAAATTTTTTAAATGTATTGTGTGAATGAATGTGTACATTTAGAGTTACGTTATTATATGTAAGGAGCATATATCGTTATTTGTATTATTTTATATTTTCTGTTATATTATTTATATTATAATATATTTTTATTATATATTTTTGTATTTTGTATGTAGATGTGAGTGTGTGCATTTTAAACAATGCTATCAACATATATAGTATATATAACATATATGCTGATAGCATCTCATTTAAAATATACACACACACATGCTCACAAAATACAATAAAAATATAATGATATAAATAATATATCATAAGAAATATGCAATAAATAATACAAAAAACAATATATGTATGCTCTTTACATATAATAACGTAACTTGAAATGCACATACTTATTTACACAATACATGCACAATGTTGTTTTAAATATGAAAACATCCACACTATACATATACACTGCACCATATACCACCGCACTTGCTCTGTTACACACACATTTCAACACAACACTATACACACAAAAATACACTTAAAAACTAGAAAAAATGTGATTATCATTACAATAATAAAAATTATGTTGTTATAAATAAAAATGTTACAATTTATTAGATTAAGTTATTTGTGAATAAGTTTCTGAGCAATTATTAAATTTACCCGTTACTTCTATTATATAGAATTTCAGAAAAATAGTTTATATAACAAAATGCTTTTTATTTATGTATTAAATAAAAACATTCTTTTGTATAACTATTTTTTAAAGTAACTTCATATAATAGAAATAATGGTTAAATTGAATAATTGCTCAGAAACTTATAATTCATTTTACCTACATACGCGCGAGCGATTTAAATGAGGCACCGATACTCCCTCTACTTTTTTTAGTTCGCAAAGAATGTGGTCCTCGCCGTAGACGGCGCTGAAAACTGTCCCCACTTTTTCCAAGAGTGAGTTTGTCCCCTCTGAAGTACGTTCAATTATTTATTGGATGTAGTCTGCTCATTCTTTCAAAAAAAAGCATCATACGTTCATCAAAAGTATATAATCTTTTAAAGAAGAATTCGGCAATATAACGTTCATAATGATATTCTCGAGTGCCAAAACGTAGAAGATTAGCACGCAATTCTCTCCACAATCTCTCTATATTTTGAGTTGTAAGCGTGTAGACAGGGGAGTTACGCCCCCCCCCCTCCCCACCCGCAGGACTTCCGATTACATGTCGCTTCACGTCAATAGCATGTACATAGCGCGTCAGGAATTCGAAGAGTAGGCGCGGGATCGGAGGGCAAGCGGGCCGTACAATTCGTACAGCGCTTGTTGGCGAGCAACCGCTCTGCTTGCCCTCCGATCCCGCGCCTACTCTTCGAATTCCTGACGCGCTGTGTACGTGGTTTTTAGCGACATTTAATCGGAAGTCGTTCTCTATTTTTTCTCGAGAGGGGTTGCAGGAGGAAGGGGGGAGACACCTCTTGCGGGGGGTAGCTCCCTCCTGCCTACACGCTCACAACACAAACAAAATGTACATGATGTCGGAAAATAAGAATTTATTTATGAAACTTTTTTTGTTTACAACTTTTTAATGAAGAGCGAGCGACGACTGAAACCTTTTGAATGTTACTCAGGGACATGTTCTTGAGATATGTCAAGATCAAAGTCATCGGGGCTAGGTCCGTTTTTGTAAACATTTACTTAGTTTATTATGTTCATCACTTTTTTATCCATAATATTGAATAATAGTATATAGTTATTATTCTGTTCCTTCCTACTTATCCCTTTTATCACCAAACAAAACTTTGTTTGCATGCAACTATTTCTTGCAGGTCAAAGAGTGCACAAAAAAATATCTTGGACGAATCACTGTATTACCGAATATTATGGATAATCCGATTTTTGTATAAAAAAAAGTGATGAAAATAGTAAACTGCATTTTTTTCAAAAAAATAATTAATTAGTACATATTAATTTAAATACTTTTGATATATTTATAATGCGAATGACGTAGAGACTGAAAAAAAATCATAAAAGAAAATAAAATTCCAGCAGCGAGAATCAATCCGCGCGTACGAACCAAGGCGCTTAGTTGCTGCGCTATGCACTCCTTGAAAAACATCTAACTTATAAAGTATATGAGCAGTCTTGAAAGTTTCGAAATCAATTTTTAAATGTTAAATAATAAAAAATTATCTCGGGCTTTTTTAGTATCAAACTAATGAATATATGTAAGTCTGGTCAGTAAGAGCCAATCGCAGGATGTTGTGTGGAAATAATGTGCGTATACAGGGTCCGCCACTTAAATCCGGACAAAAATTTTTTTCTCGAAAAAGTTGTTCATTACAGAAAATATGAAAAAACATAAATAGACTGCTTTATAGCTGAGTTAAGGGATCTTTTCTGAGACATTTTACTCAATGTAT